>NC_056730.1:452476315-452528815 GCF_019279795.1 Protopterus annectens
TCGCCACCTCTTTCAGTTATTTGCTGCTACTCCCCACCTCTTTCAGTTATATGCTGCTGCACCCCACCTCTTTCAGTTATCTGCATAAGAATAGTATGTAGGATGTGTTGCCAGGGTCTGATGAGAATGGCTACTAAAGTCAAACATAGGTTCATAGGTTCATAGGCTAGTACTAGGCTATCGGCACTAGAGCCTATACAAGCCTAGCCATAACAATTCCCTGGATATTTCTTCCCACAATATTTACTTCCCTGGACCCCTGTCTAGCAGGATGACTGACGTGATCCCCGGGTTGAAGCCTTTTTAATCCATACTCCTAAGTACTTCATCTTATCATATCCCATAAATATGGGCATTGCTGAATCAATTTGTGTGTGACTGCACAATTTAAAGCTACAGCCTTTGTTTTATATTCATTAATTAACATAAAAGACTCAAAACTGTCTCAAAATGTTGTACAATATTGAGATGTCCTTTTCTGGATTTATTGGGAAAAATAATATCATCTCTAAGCAAAGCCAAATGTTATTGATTACCACACCAATTATATCCTTGTATTTCTGAGTCTCTTATGTCCTTTACCAATGTTCTTAAGTATAAAGCAAATATCAAAGCAGAAAGATGCAAAAAACTCCCTTACCAGGCTCAGTAAGAAGCTGAGATCCCTCATAAAATCCTCCAAATCTAGTTACGAAAATAAAATTGCCAAAGATTCCAAAGACAACCACAAGGCATTCTATAACTATGTCAAGAATCTAAATGGCAATGCTCAGATCTGCTCTGAGCTACAACAGAATGCCATTAAATATACTGATCCCAAGGATATTGCCAATATCCTGGCAGATCGATTCAATGCCAGCTTCACCCCCCTCTCACCCCCTAAATGGCCCATCTCAATACTGGAAGATTGCCAAATTCTGGTATTAACGGCCATACAGGTAAAAAACGCACTCTCCAAAGCTAAGAATACAGTATCCATGAGACCAGATGACATCCCGGACTGTGTACTACATGAACTACAGAATTAACTGGCACCTCACCTAAGTGTCATGTTTAATCATACCCTCACCTCAGGCTTCATGCCCACTGAGTGGCGCACAGCTACAGTTATCCCACTCCACAAGGGGGGATCCACCTTGGATCCCGGGAACTACTGCCCCATCAGTCTGACGAGCCTGATCTGCAAGGCCATGGAACGTATTATCATGGAACTTATAAACAAAGACATTGGCAACCTTAAAACACTGGACCCCACCCAGTTTGGCTTTGTGAAGGGCCAATCTTGTCTCCTGAACCTTATTGACGTCTTTGAATCGGTCTCCAGAGCCATGGATGAGGGTAAGGCAGTCCACACAGCCTATCTGGACCTCGCCAAGGCCTTTGACACTATCCCCCACTCTGGAATCATAGATAAACTTACAAAGCTGGGCATTAATCCCTACATCACTTGATGGGTTGCCAACTGGCTTACTGACAGAACCCACACTGTAAAAGTAGCTGACTCCAAACCCAGCTCCAGACAAGTGACAAGTGGAGTACCTCTGGGTTCAGTCCTGGGACCTCTCTTGTTTGGCATCTACTTCTCTAAAGTACAGGCCAACACTAAGGGACTCTGGCTAACAAAGTTTGCAGATGACTGCAAACTGGGAGCCATTACTGAATCCCCAAATGATGTGGATACTCTACAAAAGGGCCTTACAGAAACAGATGCTTGTTGCCAGAGCCATGGGCTCAAGTTCAATGCCAAGAAATGTATAGTTATCCCCTTTGGGAAAAAACATGTACCCGTGAATTATTACATAGGTGGCAGTACACTAAACACTGAAAGTGTGATAAGAGACTTAGGGACACAGGTGGACAGTGGTCTCAGCTTCAATAACTACATTGCCACAACAGTCAGGAAATTCTTCTATGTGGCACACCTCATCACTAAGGGCTTTTCATCCAAAAAAAAGGAGGTCATTGTCACACTGTACACATCCCTCATTAGACCCATCATAGAATACAACAACCCATTTGGTATATACCTATCAAGACATCTGCAACAACTGGAAAGGCCACAGAAATACCTCACTAAAAGAATCACAGGCCTAAAGTAGATACCCTATGCTGACCGCCTTAAAAAACTACAGCTATACTCTGTCGCATATCGTCTACTCTGAGGTGATCTCTGCTTAACATACAAGGCCATGTCAAACCCTGAGCTGTTGGACATGCTACACTTAAAGAAATCCCAATCCCTCAGAGCCACACACTCCAGGGATCTAAATCTTGTAATCACAATAAACAAAACATGCTGGAGGGATAGGTTCCTGACCCAGAGACTCCCCAGACTCTGAAATAGACTGCCCATACATGGTCCTCTTCAAAAGGAACCTTGATGATTGGATGGGAGAAAGGAAATTCACCCTAGGGATCACGTCAGTCACCCTGCTAGACAGGGGTCCAGGGAAGTAAATAGTGTGGGAATAAATAGCCAGGGAATTGTTATGGCTAGGCTTATATAGGCCCTAGGGCTGATAGCCTAGTACCAACCTATGAACCTATGAACCTATAAGGTGACATTCCTACCTGGTTCATCTGTTCAAACACAGCTTTTCTGAGAGGAACCCTCCCATTTTAATAATTGCCTCTAATTTTTTATATATCCTTCTACTAAACTTTATTATTGTATCAGGGAATGCAAATGTTTCCATTGGCCTAGTCCTTCCAGCTTACTCTGTCAAATGCTTTCTCTGCATCAAGATCCACCAACAACAGAGATATTTTCTTACATTCTACTTCCCTCTGGATCATCATTGTTCTATTAATGTTGTCAAATGTTTGCCTACCCTCCACAAAACCACACTGATCCGTATCTATCAATTTTGACAACATCTTTACTATTCTTTTAACTAGTATAGTCATAAACTCTTTAAAATCCTGGTTTAACGTCATAATGGGGCTATATGAAGCTGGGTCCGAAGTTACTTTGCCATCTTTAGGTAACACAGCCACCACTGCTTTCTTCCAAGATGTTTGTGCTTCCTCTTTTATAATACTGCTAAACAAAATCTTCCAGCTCTTTATCACTTTCTTCCATCCTAATTTCCAAACTTCTACAGGAATACCATCTGTTCCTGGAAACTTTACTGAAGATTGATTATACATCACTGTTTTTATCTCACCACCTCCTATCTTATCTGTTAGTTGTTGGCTTCCATTTGTACTTTTCTTGGTTTCAATACTACTCTGCTTTATATACATTTTCATAAAATTTCTGGAATATCTCTAGAATCTCTACAGGATTTCTGGTTATAATTCTTGTTATACGTTCTCAAAGTTTGTGAGAGTCCTTTCAATGTTATTAGCTCATAGTTCATAGTTTGCAGGTGAATAATAGGTAAACTGCCTCAAGGGTCATTTTAGGCTTTGCAAATAACTAAAGGTCAGAATCAAACCTTGCACCTTGTGTTTATGAGGCAAAGCTCTTATCCATTATCTCAAACCCACCCCACTTGTTGCTTAAGTTGTTATGCTAAAAGATTTTGTGCTCTGCAGTCATCAACACATAGTTGGTTAACCACAGTCTTTCTAAGCTCATGCATATTATCCAGATACTGCCTTATTTTCTTTTTAGCACTCTGCATTTGCTCCTCCTCTTGTTCTGTCAGATTTCCCTTACTCAACAATACTTTAAAATTTGTCAGACCCTTCAAGAAATCTCTATTACCGCTTAACCACATCTCTTTCTCTTTTACTTCGACCCTATTTTTAGACTCTATTTCCATTTTATCCCAGTCACTAGCTTTAACTTCTGAAGATATTTCTATTTTCCCTAACTGCTGAATAACTACCACTACCCATTCCTGAAATTACTTTCTCTTTAACAGGTAAGTGGGAAAGTGCCACTGTCTGTATTTCACTTCCTTAACCTGCATTTTTGTCTTATTTTTATTGGTGCATGATCAGAAATGGTTATTGGAAATGTGTCAAAGCATTCAATACAATGAACTCGAGCCCAGCTATTGTACCTTGGGGTAAATTCTGTCTGGGTTCCTACTATAGAAATCCCATCTTCCATACCAAATATTTTCATAAATGTCTTCAAACATCTACCCTCTTCTGTTACATTGTCCCCTCTAGGTCCCCCTGACACAAATCAGGTGCATCTTCAAATACACTGAGACAAACTGCATGCACTTGCTTGCCAAGTAACCCTGGCCACAAGTTACTAGCACCCACTCATTCTAGGCTTGTTATTGATGTTCTAGCAGTGTGGAATGGGCAATACAAAGATAGCTATATATACTGACAGGCTGAATTATCATCAGTGCTGACTGAACTGTGATACAAAGCATATATTATTTAGCTTCTTTTGATGGTAAGAAATCCTTTATCCCCTGAAAGGGACAATAATATGTGACTGTTCTCTAACCCCCCTTTCCCTTGCAAATCTATGACTGATTGCTTGACATCCTAGGTCTGTTGCTGAATCTAGGTTACTGAGGTCACACACTTTCTCACCCTTTTCCAGCAGACTGCTTGTTATTTGCTGCCTTTTCTTAACCCCAGGAAATGTAACCTCTCTTCCAAAAAGTTACTCATTAACATGTTTTATCTTGCTAACAAAACTTCCTTTTTTGTGGTTTAAGAGTTACACTCTTCCTTTTTGAAAAGTCTGGCTTGACTTGTCAAAGAACTCATGACTCGATGAGTGATAGAGAATGAGAGAGAGGGAGAGTGTTGCAGGAATTTCAGCTCTGTCATGAACAGTGGAATCTGTGGTGATGGTGGGGGATAGAGGACAGTAGGAGGCCACTTAGTTAATTAACATGAATTCAAAGACAGGATGCAGTAAAAATGGAAATAACAGGCAGGGTCACTGTGCATTTCATGATATCTGGCTAATAACAGGCAGGGTCACTGTGCATTTCATGATATCTGTCTAATAACAGGCAGGGTCACTGTGCATGTCATGATATCTGGCTACATTATCTTTACACAAGGAATGGAATGTCTCAGTTTACACTGACAGTATAAAAAGAATGAGGGTCAAGGTGATTTTTTTTATTTCTTTATTAAACAGGTGAATAAGGCAGACCTACGATTATTTTTCTGCCATGGTCCTGGCAAGAGGATTTAAAAAAAAAAGATAATTCATAAGCATAGACATTAAAATACTTGTGGAGTACACAGTCAAATGTCATTTAGTGTGTTGTATTTATTGAAGGGGACTGAGACAATTTATAAAGAATCTGTCTGGGTGATTTCAAACTAGGCTGATCTGAACTTTCTAAATCTTCAGCTCAGGGCCTAATAAGCATACTTGGCCTTAACCAGTTAGTGACGCTACCTACTCAGACTGAGAAAACTAATAGTAGACAAAGCAGAGTAAACTGTGTACTAGTATCCCATCCAGGAAACTTCAGCCCATTTAGAATACTGGTTGACTCAATCAGTGGCCACAGTGCAACATTTACTATTCAAATACAAGTTAAACATGTAGCCACTTTAGATATCTCAAGGTCATAAACATGAAAAATCTGTACCAGTATTTTATAATTCATCCTATCCTATGCACTAACTGGCATATTGTAGACCATTAACCAACTGGCAATGAAACAGGAATTACATTTTCAAGCTTAATCTCACAGATACTAGATATAGCAGTGATCCTAAAACACTTCAGGGTAAAACATGTCTCTCATCAATGGATGTCAAATAAAGGCAAAACATTACAGAGTGAGAGACAGAAAATAATTTCCATCTAATAAATCTCAAACTACTTTCTCCCAATGCAAGCAATTAAGCAATAAATGTAAATCAGCAATAAATAAGGACAAAATGGATCACTTCAATAGTAAACATCACAGTGCCACATCACTGACAGCATTTACAATAGGATGAAGAAACTACTCCATGCATAGAAACACTTTACTCCTTCCCCTTCTTGTAATGGTACTGACAGCAACATCACATAATTATTTACAATTATTTGAAAAAAAAGCAATAGTTACTCCTAGCTATTCCATTTCCAATTATGTCATCTACATTAAATATGCAGAGCATTACTTTCAACTAAAACAAGTGTGAGTATTTCAGGCAAAAATGCTTCTCATAAAAATGTGTTTGTTAGTATAATTTGAGGGCCTCTCCTCCACCCATATTGGCTGCATATTGATTGATCATTCCTGTGCCAAGACCGATAAGAACTGCACATGAAGGTCTAGCCATTGACATGGGAAGGAAGCTCATATGACTCCTCCATGAGGTGGAATGTGAGAGAATAGAAATTATTGAACAAGCTTTAAGAAAGGATAGTCCATACATAGTTTGCAGACCATACAGAATCCAGAAATACATTAAATGCCTCTCAACACAGCTTTAGGAAACGTTTCTCTGCCAGCACAGGATAATTTATAGGTGCTGACCATATCAGAAGTAATCTACACAACAGAGAGAGTGTTAGACCTATTGCTAGATCTGTCAAAGGCATTTAAGAATATTAGTTACCTAGGTCTTCTGGTTTGAGAATATTAGTTACTAAGATCTTCTAGATAGTTCAGAAACTCAGGGCATGTACCTTAAACTGTCTGGGAAGTTATTTATTAGGCAAACTATACAGGGTCAGGTGAGAAAATGAGATTTATATATATAAATATGTCACTGTTTTCTGAAATAAGGAGTAACAGATTTTTGGGCAGTACTTAAGTCTTTTAAAACCTGCTGCAAGTAAAATAAAAATATGTGATTTAATCTGCTGTATGTGAGCCTTTTTGTGACATGAAAATATATATGAACTTCTGATAGTTTTTGATGAATGTAAATTAATATATATATATATATATATATATATATATATATATATATATATATAAATGTAAATAGTTATGGATCTACTAATAGTCGATTGACAGAAATGTTGACATGCTTTATGTCAATGACTTACATCAACAAAAACACATTAGCATACTACAGTGCATGCTTGGAGCATGCAAGGAAAAATAAAAGTGTTTTTTCAGGGAGCAAATCTCCCTGCACCTTCCATACCCCTAGCTAATTATATGTTTATATGTATATATATATATATATATTTCCCTGGGGAATTGTCGACCAATATGGGTCAACAATACACAGGGCAACCAAACTCAAATGTGATTTATACTGGCACAGCCATACATATGTACATATACATGTCTATTTTTCTATCTATATAAGTATACATATGTATTTGCATACATACAGACGTACATATATATATATATTGTGCATATGTGAAGTTCTTCATTTGAAGTTATAAGGATGAAACTTCCCACCTTCTCCTGGAATCCACAGAAATTTATACACAGGATGTGAAATGCAAATCATACTATAATTGATCTGTTCTGTAATTACAAGATCTATGACTTTCCAAGGCCAGGAAGCTAGTTCATAAAATCGCAATTAGAAGAATGTGGAAAGAGATAGTAGGCTAAGAGCAATTAGAAAGGCTCGTTAGTATGATGTAGATGTGGGAAAATATTGCTTGAGTGCATCTGTAGACTGTAAAAAATATATAAACTACAGAGCTAAGAAGAAATGCATCTTGGAGCCTGTCACTTGTGAGTTCTCTGCAGGTTCGTCTCTGCCTGATATATTCTAAAAATTCAGTATAGGCTGGGTTATAATGGCTTCAGTAAATGATAAGGTAAAGTTTTAGCTATTGTAAACTATTTCTACAAAACTTTGTGAATTTAATATTTTTCTGGATATATAACTGATATTTTTTTTCTAAGTAAGTTATTTTTATTTATTGACTTTAAAAGCTTATGTCCAGCTAATTAATTATGTACTTATTAATTGAAAAGGGATGAATTCATTCCATTGGCCAGACTCTTCACATATACAGTTATGTGTGTTTAATTATTTGGCTTATTAAGAAAAAATAAACTGCAACTGGAAGGTCCCCAGCTTGGTAACTGGGATAGTAGCAGGTTACCACTATGAGCTATGACAAGGAGCTGTAGTGCTAGAGGTATTACTTTATCTGGAAATTAATGTGCATGTGTGTGTGTGTCTGAATGTAAGAGTTTATTAATGTACAGTTACTGTAGGTATATGATCACTGAAACTGATAACTAGAGATAGAGATATAGAGAGAGTTGTGGGAAGGGGTCCCATAGCTTGTCCAAAGACTGTGTTCATTGTGATATTGTATGAATGACCTATTTATGGGTGTGGGTCATATAAGACCATACAGAAGACAACAGTGCATATTTTCTGCTTGCTTTTGTGGACAAGCTGCACTTAGCAAATTACTTAGAGATTCATATTTACATGCTTATTTTTATGTTTATACTATTCAGCAGCAGTGGTATTGCAGAGATCATACTCTTAGTGGCTATCCACCAGGGTTGGCAGTGGTGGGATTCAAACATCATCTGTATGTCACCATCCTTTTTTCCCCCGAAAATGTTTTATTAGCAACATTTTGCAGTATAACCACTACATACAAAAATAATGAGAAACAAACTGCACAAATTATTATGTACACTACTGAAAAAAAGATTCTGAATAAAATGTATCATTTTGAAGCACCTCTCTTTAAGCAATTCTTACTTAAAATTAAAATATAAAAAATCCTAAAGGGATACAAAACAACAAGCAATAAAGTTCCTAAGAGAATGAGAATAAGAAAACTAGGAAGAATCAATAAAATATATTTGTTCAGACCTTGACAGATTTAAAATAACCAGCTTTAGTTAAATATATTATTTTATATGCTTTAAAATGGCAAGATAGCAAGTGAATGAGTTTGACCCAGTTTAAAACTGTCAGGACCAGCCAGTTTTTGTGAAATAAAGTTTAATAAACCTGAAAATAATTATATGTATTTTTACTCATGCTTCTTAATGTTTGGTAGATGGATGTATAGAATTGTAAATGTTCAAGTAATATTACTTAAAACTGGGTAATAATTGGCATATTTTGTTGCAATTTCATACAGAGAGCCTTAATATATTTTCATTCCCCCAAAAATATGTTGTATGTCAACATTATTTGTATTGCACACTTGTCAACAAGCAAGAAAATATGGATAAAAGGAACCTTTTGGAATAAGATAAGCATCATGAATGACTAACAAGATGGCCATACACTGATCAACAGCTTAACTTCAGCTCTTCCAGGCTGAAAACAGAAACTGAGAAACTGCAGTCAGAGATATTGTCAACTTGAGTAAAATTCAGTTACTGGCTAGTAAGTACACTGCCTGGATGCCTAAAAAGAGGAAACTAAGAGAGCCTGGAAAAAATTAACTAGTAAAGGTGAAGAGAAAACACTGCCTGGGAAGAATCCTGCAGATGTTCAGCAAAAAGTAGGTTAATATCCAACTTAGGTGCAAAACATGACTTCCAGTAATCTAGAGGAAAAAATAAGTCAAATGTGCTCAGAGCAAAAAAAAAAAAAAACAAGAGTATCAATTCAAGTAACAACCCGCGGTGGTGGTGCTGCGTTAGCATTGTCACCTCACAGTAAGACGCTGTCCAGTTCGATTCTCAGCTAGAGCGTTTTCTGCGTGGAGACATGCGTGAATGGGCGCACCTTCATTGAAGGTTGTGCATCAGGCCTGGCAAGCCGGTATGTAAAAATCAACTGCCGATCATTAGCAGACCAGAGTTCCGCTGTGGCAACCCCTAACCGGGAAAAGCCGAAAGACACAATCAAAATCAATTCAAGTAACAGAAGTCTGAAAAAAATGAAATAATCTTTAAGCAGATAATTAGATGAGCTGATTAACTTGCAAAAATCAGAGGTTGGAATGAAGGAAAAACTGACTGAGAACGAGACTGCCCAAAAAGAGATGTTTCAAAATGGTAAAATTATGGGACAGAGCAGATAGGGAAAATCTAAATATCTTCTGCTATACCAGAGAAACCAGAAGGAACAGACTGTATACCTTTTATGAAGGCATACATAAGCAACTGAAATGATATTCCACAGCAGGAGCTGTTAATTGAAAGGGTACACTGTGTGTATTCTCTAAATATAAATATGACAAAGCAGCCAGGACCTTTGTTCATAAAGATGCAAACCTACCAGTAAAACTAATTGATCCTGGCAATACTTTGTTAAAGGGGCAAAGTATTAAAAGTTGAAGACAGTAGAGTGTTGTGGAAATGATTCCTCACTCTGCACCAGGCATAAGAGAACCAAATTTAGTCCAATAATCAGGGAATGTTGAGAGGCAGGTGTGAGATTCAAGCTGCTGTATTCCCCTGTCTTCAGAATATTTTTTTTCCTGGAGGATCAAAGTAATTTGTTGATGCAGAACAGGCTAAGGAGGAAATGAAAAAGTTTCTCCAACAACAAATGAGCCATCAAGCTGAAGGGGACTCTGCTTTTCATTCTTCTGATAATAAAGCAAATTGAGAGACTTTGTCAGTGAACCCTTTTCCACTGGTACAAAGGAAAATGCTTGAGAGACAGAGAAAAGCACAGGTGTTGACCAGCAGAATTCCATGCAGCTTGGACATGGACTAGAATCTGGAGTTGGGAGATATAGATGAGCAGGAAGACCAGTGACATGGAAATAAAATAAATGTGAGACTGCAAAACATCAGTTGCATTTGTGAAATACAGCTGCATAAGAATAAGTGGAAAGAGTGGACTTTTGTTGACTTTCTTAAACTTGTAAGGAACTGAAAGACATTTGCCTCTCTTCATGTCTTTAATGTTTCGAAGAACTCTGAGGGGAGTGTTTCTATGAAATTCTCACAAAATAAATTTCATATTTTACTGTAAAGGATTTTTACGTGTTCTTGTATGTGATAAGGTAATTAAAGTAAACAGATTCCTTTTTTTCTTTCTCTTTTCTTCCTTTCATCTTTTTGGCATTAAGAAATGCATGTATTACAGTGCAAAAAGAGAAGAAAAGCTAGACAAAAGCTTGTTTAAGTTAATAGGCTGTAATCTTGGGTTGTTAATGTGGGAGGTGGGGTGTAAATGTACACAGATTATAATATATTTAGAGCCGATACATTTTCTCTTACTTTTACATAGGTGAATGTCTGGATTAAGGCTCTTGGGATAATCAAATAAAAATTTCATGCAGAGACAAGTAAATATGAGAACATTGAATATAGTGAACAGTTTTCCTTTCTCATTAAATGTTTGTCTTTCAAGCTGCAACAAAGGAATACAGAGGAATACATTTTTCTTTTTTCTCAAGTTGATAATAGAGCAATAAAAGACATAACACTGGTTTCTTCAAGGCTAAAAATTAATGATTTCTGGAAGTATGCAAGCAGTTTTCACATCAGGGGAGAAGAAATAGACATAAAAAAGAACAGACACCGATTTGTGTAAGTAAAAGCACAGGCAATAATATGTATCTTAGCATGGATAACCTCAATTTCAGGTTAAGTAGGGTCTGTTTTACCAGTTTTCTGTTTGGAACAAATGTTACTATCAGGAGGTTAAACTTCATTATTTGAATATGTACAAAAAGTTTGAACAGCCAAGGAAGGAAATTTTTTCCCAGGGGAAAAAAAAATCACTTGTCCATTATCAGGAATTTGTCTTTTCCTCCACTGTAGTGTGATCTCGGAGTTGGTATACTTAGGGACTTAGGGGGGTGGGGGACACAGCCCCCCCTGCATTGGGAATTGTGGGGAAGGAAGCCCCCCACTTCTTAGGGTTTGATATATTTTTTTTATTGGTCAAGCAATTTTTTCCCTTAGAAAAAAATCACTTACTTGGCTGTTTGAAGTTCTTGTAGCTGAACATTTACGTGTCAATCAAAGGGTGTTTGCTTAACAGACCCTTTGATTATGTAATATAGACCCAAATCCAAATAGCAATGCTACAGGATACACAAGGTGAAGACCTGAGCATGTGAATTTGATTTCAGGATGGATATTCGGCACAATATCAAGACAAAAGAAAGGAAGAGTACTTATATTAATTGCTAGAAGAGGTTCAGTAGTGATTGATGAGGAAAAATGATAATAATGGCAGATTTGCAGTAGTAATGCCTATTGGCAAGGGATGAGGATCACACTGACATGTATTAATTTATATTCCACTGCTGTTTTAGAGCTTAATTTTTTAGGAGAAATAATCCACTTTCATTAGGGAATATTACTTACAGGTGGGGAGTTGAATTTGATTTGCAACAATGAGGATACAGTAGGTGGCTAAAAGTGAAAATGTAACAAAAGAGGGTAGATTTCTGAAGAAACTTATGAAAATGTTGGTTATGAAAGACAAGAATTCAGTAGCAAGAACTCAGATAATTTATATGTCATTCTCCGAGATTCAATAACTGGGCTAGACTTGATAGAAAGTATATTTTGCAGGAGCATAGCCATTTAATTGAGAACTTTTGATACACATCTAATAAATATTTCAGGTCATGTGCCAATAATTACTAAGAAAAAAGTTCAGGGTAGTGAAGTAAAGGTGATAAACTGGCATTTCCCCACCTACCTGTTAAAAAGAGGAATTTAAAGAATGGGTTATGGAAAGTATCTGGAAGTTATTAGGTGAGATAGAAAGCACTCCAGAGGTTATAGCTCTGAGTGGGATAAAATGAAAATGGAAGTTTAAAAATGGGATAGAAATAAAAGGAAAAGAGTTCTGGTTAAGCAGTAATAAGAATTATTTAGAGTGGCTGACAAAGGTTAAAGTGTTACAAAATAGGGGGAATCTCACAGAATAAGAGGAGTTATAAGTGCAGATGGATAAAGAGAAAATAAGTGAATACCTGGATAATAGGCAAGAGTTTATAAAGATTGCTGTTAAGCAACTTTTTTTTGATAATAACTCCAGCGCACAAAAATTTTTGGCACAATGACTTATGAACAGAAAGGAGAAAGGATTGTTACTAAACCTAGGGAGCCTATAACAAGAAAAATAACCAGAAATCCTGTGGAGGTATTAGAGATATTTCAAAAATGTTATGAAACTTTGTAAAAAGCAGAGAAGTGTGAGAATTAATGGGAATATTTATAGAAGACTTAAATTTGCCAAGGTTAAAGGTAGATGAGGCTCTTCAACTAAAAGCTAAGATAGGAGGAGAGGAGATAAAAATAGTGATGAATAACCAAGCTACAGGAACGTCTCCAGGAATAGATGGTATTCTGGTTGAAGTTTGAAGGGTAGGAGGGAAGAAAATGATAAAGGTCTGGAAGGGTTTTGTTAACAGTATTTTAAAAGGAAGGGAGATACTGACATCCTGCAAAAAAGCTGCAGTCACTGCAATGTCTAAGGACAGTAAAGACCCATCTGATCGAGCTTCATATAGGCTCATTTCAATTCTAATCTATGATCATAAACTGTTTATGTTTATAGTGGTTAAAAGAATGGTGGAGGTGATTACAAAGTTGATCGATATGGATCAATGTAGTTCTGTGGAGGAGAGGCAAACATTTGACAACATTAATAGAACAATGATGATCCAGATAGAAGTAAAATGTGAGCAAATACCACTGTTATTGCTGGGTCTTAATGCAGAGAAAGTATATGACAGAGTGTTTTTATGAGTAGGGCGATGGAAGCATTTGCATTTCCTGATACGATAATAAGGTTAATTAGAAGGATAAATGAGGGATCACAGGCAAAAGTCAAAGTGTGAGGTTTCCTCTCTGATAAATTGTTTCTGAACAGAGGAACCAGGCAAAAGTGTCCTTTTTCACCTTTGTTATTTGCATCATATTTAGAATCACTGACAAAGAAAATAAAGGACTCAGAAATTCAAGGATAAAATTGGCATGGTGTTCAAGAAAAAGTTGGCTTTATTTTCAGGATATTAAATTAAGGAAGATAAAATAATGCCTATAGCTATAAACTATGTGCATTTTCATATACATGAACTGGTCCAGCAATACCCATAAGTATGGAAACATGATAAGCAAAGTATTTAGGAGTGTGGAGTAAAAAGGATTTGGTTATGGCAGCTAATGATTTGTGGGAAGAAACTAAACAAAAGATAATCCAAAAACTGAGAAACTGGAAGCTCTCGCCTATGAATATGGATCACAGCATACAAGCAGTAAAACTGTTATTAGTGCCTTTAATTTTATACACAAGTCAGGTATATTTTTATTAACCAGAGGATAAGTTGTGGACAGTAATTAAGAGTTAAATGATTTTAATTGGGGGAGAAGAGGGCAATTGTCAAGTAGGATAAGATGATCCTCCCAACAGAACAAGGAGGTTTAGATTACCTAATTTGAAGGGTTATTTTAGAGCTACACAGTTCAGGTTCTTATACATAACACAAGCAGAAAGCTACAATTCGAAATGGAAAGAAGATGATGATGAAAGAGAGGGGTAATTCAAAAAATAAGGAGAGAATGGGATTTTGGATAAAGATCCTTAAGGAGAATAACAAACAGTAATACAGAATATTCTGTTCATAAAGTACCAGAAAGTATACTAAGAACTAAGGCAACACATGATTAGAGAAAAGATATTCTGCCTATAGAGATGAGTGCAACTAGGGGTACAGAGAATAGATAAGAGGGGGCTGGAATTTACTAGAGAAGGTAATTAGAAAAGGAAAGGTAATAGAATGGAAAATGGCCAAGAAGACATCTGGATTGCAGGCTAGTGATTGCCTTCCCTGTCAGGGACTGATATCAGAGTATAGACAAAGTGAAATGGATAGGGGAATCCTAAATGAAAGACCTGCACTGGTTGAAGTTTTAATTGAACATACAACAGAAGCTGCTGTTAAAAAGAAATAACTTGTAGGGCATATAAAATATTGCATGATAACTAAAGGAAGCAATCAGAAGAGATTAAAAAAGATTGGGAATAGTGATTAGATATGTAATTCACAAATAAACAATGAGGGGACACATATATGACTCCCACATATGCAATGAAGTCTAGAATATTTAGGATTGTTACTTGAAAGTGTTTGCATAGAAACTTTTATACCCCAAGCAAACTCCAAAGAATCTTTCCTCAGGTAGATGTTAAACAGGGAAGGTGTGATGGGGAAGAAAGTGTTTGCTGGGAACATATGTTTTGGGACTGTAATGAGTTAGCAGAATTTAAAAATACTGGGTGAGCAAATGAGTGTAATTAAAGAAAAGATTATTTTGAGGTAAGATACAGGATTTGAACTGCCTAAACATAATAAGGCCTTGTTAAGGTTAATTCTGATGGATGCCAAAAAAGTAATTACTAGAAACTGGTAATCAAAATCTAAACCAACTATACTTGAAGTAGTGAATATTTTAATAGGGATAAAAGAATAGAAGGTAGCATCTTTAGAAAAGGGTAGGAGTAAATTATACAGAAAAAATAGAGGTTTAAGAGAAGGCAGTAATTGAATAATTTATATAATGTTGCCTAGATTATAGGATATATAACAGTATGTGTAATGTATGTTGTTGTTGTTTGCCTTTCAGCTTTTCCCTGTTAGGGGTCGCCACAGCGGAACTCCGGTCCGCTAATGATTGGTAGTAGACTTTCACAAATGCTGAGGTGCCAGCTCAACATTCAACCTTCAATGAAGGCACTCCCATTTATGCATGTCTTTTGAATGCCCACCCAACCATGGGGAGGACATGCAGACTCCACACAGAAGGCACTCCTCGCACTCCAGCCGAGAATCGAACGGGGGAACCTCTTGCTGTGAGGCAACAATGCTACTGCTGCAATAGTATGTGTAATGTATAATGTTTCTAAATGTGAACTTGTTAATATGGTTTGATTACTTTTATATAAATGTAAGTTTGCCTGTGTCACACATGATAATTCAATAAAGATGTTTAAAAAAAGATAAGTATCATGAACAATTATGAATTGTGTACAGTATATTTTTTAAAAAATGGGATATATCTAATGCTTAAGTCCAGAATTTGCCCTTTAATTTCATAAAATGCAAGCTGGCCATTATATTTAGGCCATATGTATGCACAAAAATATAAATTATTGAACCTGAACCTTGTACTCAGTTTGTAAGATGAAGAAACAGATTTTGTACATGTGAGAGATCAGAATAGATTTTTTATACTTTATGATCAAGATCTTGTTTGCGCTTTACTTGCTTTGATAAAAAATCAAATTTGATTTAAAACAGATAGGTAGCCACTTGGTAAACCCATGTTCATTCTTAGCTGAATAGCTGAAAATAACATTTTGTGATAAGAAGTGCTGAACCAGTCTGTTTTTGAGTAGTAGAAAAGTAGATACATCAGTCATTTTGTTATTTATTAATTTTTTTTTTTTTTTGAGAATTGGCTAGAAAAAAATGTATAACTCCTCAATATTTAGATGATCCATATGTTTTTAAATAAAACTGAATGCATAAAGAAACAGTGTTTTGATATATTTCAGTTTGAGAAAGGGGATGCTAAATGGTTGCGGATATAGGAGCTGATAAACTTAGACAAGACATGAAGCCCAGCTGAAACTTGTGACAAAGGCCCAAAGATAAATGCCATGCAAAAATACTGATAATTAGAAATTCTAACATGACAAGATAGCATTTGTCAGCTATGCAGTTACATAAAGCACACAGTGGTTAAGTCTGCTGCAAAGACAAACAACATTTAGATCAACCATTTAAACAAGTCCAATTTGATAAAAAAAGATAGCATCAGTTAAGACAAATAAATATGCACTGAATAATGTAGCAAAGAAAGTATAATAGACACAACTGCCTGAGAAATGAAACACATATAGAATGTGGATGTGCATGTTTACACACACACACGCACACACACACACACACACACACACACACACACACACACACACACACACACACACACACACACACACACACACACACACACACACACACACACACACACACACACACACACACACATGGGCACATGCATACTTGTGTACACACACACATACATACATGACAACCATCTGAGTATAATGATTTATTGAAGAGTGAATACTAGAATGCAAGGTGCATTTAGGGAGACACTTCAAAGTGTTATTTCCACTTATAAATGTAATAAATTACTGCACTGGCAGCCCTTTGAGGGAAGCATCATACAATTTAATCCATGTGACTGTGGATTCCTGAAAAAAAAGACTGTTGTTGTGGTGAGTTTTTTAAGAAAGTGTATTTATACAGTTTAAAGATAACATTAAGTCATCACTAACATTTGAGTTATAAATGTAAAACTTTAAATATTAATAACTGAAATGTTAACTTCAAAACAGATTTCAAAAACTTATTGTTCACAATAATAGTAGCTTATCTGCAACATATTCAAATTTGCATGATTATGTGGCTATCACAGTAAAGGTTTAATATGAAATAATAATGAGCCCGTCCTTGACAGATAACACCTTAGCATGTCATGTGTCATTATTTGTAGAATATGTCTTATGCTGATTTCCAGTTTTATTTTATTTTTTTATGTAGTGCTTAAATTATTTGACTATTGGTATTTTGTGGTCACACTCAACGATTTATTATAGCCTGAGGTATTTCTGCAATAATCCATGAGTGGGTGTGGGTAATGCAGGATTTATCCATAGTTAGTATGATTTGATCAAGTGATTATACAAAACAAAATGTGGGTAAATCTTGCATTACCCACACAGGAGTGGATTAATGCTATTATACAATGACATTATTTAATAAAGAAAACTCTTATATTTTCTAAAGAATGTAATTCTAGAAAACGACTTTAGTATTTTCTTTCTACTTTTCATATTCTGGGGTATGGGTATGACTGCAGAGTAAATCTCTATTGAATCTCCCCTACACAGTCCTTTTAGAATACTTCTGTATGTACAGTTTTGAAAAATATGCAGATATTTCCTCACATTTTTTATAAAGTTATTTGCTGGCAAATAATTGAGGAATAAAGTCACTAAATAATGATAAAATATATTAGTTTTTCCATTGTGGAGCTGCTTGTACAGGCAGTCCATGTATTTTTTTTTTTTTGTTATTAATGTGCTCCACCACAGGTTTGTAGACTCTGAAAGATTAATGGAAGTTCTTCTTGTAAGGTTTAGAGTGAGTACAGGATGATCATTTTGGTGGTGTCTGTTACATTTTCAAATAAATTAATCAGATTAAGGAGGCAAGATCTACCCTTCAGTAGTGCCATATAAAGTATGCTGAAATGGAATTTGCTAGGCTGGAATGTCCAGGAGATTTTCTGATAGTGATGTCAGTGTGCTGACTAAAGTTCAAGGAAGGGTCTGTTGTCAGGCATATAATCTTTTCTTTTGTTCAGAGACAGCTGGTAAGGTGCAACAGTTTTGGTCTGTAATGTGCAGGCTGAGAATTTTGGACAGTCTTAATAGAGTCCTAAAGATCATAATGTTCGACTTCAGAGTGCTGATGAGCAATCTGTTGATTTGTGTCCAGCTGTTAAGGGCTGTAAAATTATTTTATAGTTTATTTTGTTGTAAGTTTATTTTCTTACTAGCTTCAAGCAGAGAATATCATCAGCATACTTAATTTTATTATGCATCTGTAGATCTGATGTAAGGTAATTTCTGAATAGTTAGAAAAGCAAGGGATGAAGTACAGATCCTTGGGGGACACCTGCATTTAATGTATCAATGGAAGACATTTGCCTGTATTAACCTGAAAGGCTCTGTTTTGTACTTCGGTCTTGAACCACTGCACTGGGGACTGGCCAAAGATGAATCTGCTCAGCTTATTGAGCAGCAGGTTACATTTGATATTCTCAAAGGTTCTGGCCATGTTAGTGAAAAGGCTCCCTGTTAAAATTCAACCTCAATGGACTATATTTAATATTGTGTCAAAAGCTTAATTGATCAATTCATAAATCATCAAACTCAAACCAGTGAAAGCTCAAGTCAAGTGAACAACCTTTCCAGCCAAACATTTCCTATGGAAAAAACTAGTAGGCCAGATACTGACTAGAGCAAATACAACAGAATTTAAAACCCTGAAAAATGGGGGGCTTCACTCCCCCTACTATATATACCAACTCTGAGATTGCACTACAGTGGAGAAAAGGGCAAATCCCTGATGATAGTCAACCGTGTCCTTTCCCTGGGAAATTTTTCACTGAAACAATCATTCGCTTAATTGATCTTTTGCTGAATAGGGTTCAATTCACTCAATTAAGCATTCGATGAAGTGATATAGACCCTATGCTGATATACATGGCCTGCTGCGTCATACAACAGGATAAGTGCCTAAGTGCCTTGGTGTTAAAAAAAAAACAGCTTGTACTTTCCTGAGGATGTAATCCTGTTATTGCTTAAGGTTGTCCATGTCATCTAAGAAGAAAAAGGCTCACTATAAAATGTAAACTAAACAGACCCAAAGTTAAACTAATCCACTAGCCAAAATAAAGAATATACAGTCAGATTATTTTCCAGGAACTGTCACTACAAGGTCAAACCAATCTAGCACTAAGGTTTATAATTCAAGTAGTAAACCTGTCTAGGTACACTGTGGCATACAAACAAAAGGAAAGCTCCAGCAGGTACAGATGTGCCTGGTCCAAGAAGCTTCAACAAAGTTCCAAAAAGACCGGTTCAAATTACCACAGGAAAAAAAAGCTTTTACTAGTAACTTTTCACAACAATACTTCTTCATGTTAAAAAAATGAAAACAACCTCCATCTGGTTTATATAGCCATCAAGACCATATGATTTCAAATACAGTTACTCATTGGTCATCTTGATTTAATCTGCCTCAACTTCAAAACAAGTTGACTACTGTTAAGACTATTCAAACCCTGGCTTGAATCTGCACTTATTTTTTTAATCCACATATACTCTACATTCTCTGTTTGAACATTTATTTCCCCACCCCCTCTCATACAATGCCTGCATAACTAAAATTTCAAAATAATGTGACTGAGATGCATTTTATATGCTTAAGTAAGGCATTAGTTTCAACACTTCTTATTACAGACATCCAATCACATATCCTCCATAGCTTTCTATTAGACCTGCCAATATAAAAAACTGAACATTGTCTGCATTTGGCTAAGTATATTTATGTCTTTAGTGTCACAGGTATCATAGGTATCAAAATGAAAGTTCTTTTGTGTAATTGGGTGTGTGAATAATTATAATGAACTAAGAGAAAGGGCATCTATAACGTGGATGCGTCCCCTTTTTCTGTCAGTATGGTATGGATTCCTTCAGCAATTCATATGGAGTTACATGTATTGGTACCATATCTAAATAAGACTGCAAATTAATTTTTATGAGACCCATTGCTCATACTACTATTAGAACTGAGTGGGTATCCTTCCACATTGAGCTTGTTTCTGCTTGCAAATCCAGGTATTTTATGACTTTGTGTCGCTTTGTACATAACACACTGTAGTCACTGGGTGTAGCAATTTCAGTGATCAGTGCTACCTTTGTCTTATTTCCTGGACTACTATATCTTTGTTTTCTTGTATCTACTTTTTGAAATCTGGTAATGGGTAATCCTGTGTGATATAAACTTCATCATTCTCTATAATGCTTTGTGGGTTATTTCCAATGCTTCTCATCTACTTGAATATTGTAGTGTTTGCATAATCCACAGTGCAATAGTCTTGCCACATTATTATGCCTTTCAGTATACAGGCCCTCTGCCATTCATGTATCACACCCAGCAACAAGATGTGCGACTGTTTCCAGTTCTGTTTTACAGAACCTGCATTTATCTATTCTCCCACATGTTCAATGGACTTCATAAACCAATATGTATGTAGTCCACTATCTTGGGCCTCTAATATTAACCTCTCATCTTTTGGTTTAGATTCAGCTGTCCTTAACCATTCCTGTGTCAGATGCTGATCAACATGAGGTAATTTTAGGAGTTTTCTGTACTCGCAGCTATGTTTATGCCTTTTCCACATTTCTTATTTCTTGTCTTCTCATCTGATCTTTTTTATATTCTTCATTTCTTTTTTTGATGTATACAGTTGGTGCCCGATTTGGTCTACTTCTGGTTTGGTTTCTGTTCCCAGTTGACAATGATATGCTTCTGCTAAACTAAGTAGGGAAGTCATCTTAGATTTGTTTTCTTCATGTTGCAAAACATTCACTATGTTGGGATCTGGTGAGGTTAGCAGATATGTTTGCAGTCCTACAATTGCAGATCTGTACATGTAATAAATTTTGAGGAGGCACATACCTTCTTCAGAACAAGGACTATATATTTTTTGATATACACTGATTTTTATATATAATTCGATAAGCGTGAAGTATTTCCCTTGTTTTTCTGTCTAACTGATCCGATACCTTTTTGGGCCAGTCAATCACCCCAAAACTGTAAGTTAGAACAGGAAGAGCAAATTGCTTTATAGCTTGGACTTTGTTCTCAGATGTCAAGCTATTTTCATTATTAATTTTAGACTTCTAAAATATTCCTTACTGAGTTTTGTTCACATTTGCTCATGTTTTATTGTTGATCCTTCATCAATTCCCAGATATTTATCTGCTCCCTTCTGCTCAAGTTCCTTTATATCACATTCCTGTCCCAGACTGATAATTTCTTGTACTGCAACTTTCCTGATTTAAATGTAGCTTTTCTCAGCACTTCCAGTTCTGCTTTCATCTGATATGCAGTTTTAAATCATCCACAAAAAGAAGATGAGAAGCCTTTACACTTTGTTGTTGTCTATATGCCAAATTGTAGCCTTGACTTAATCTGTTAATTAGTCAGTTTAATAGGTTAAGGGCAGGACAAAAGAGCAGTGGTGACAGAGTCACCAAGGACTACCCCGTTTTGAATTTTCAACCCTGGGATAATAATTTGTCCTTTATCATGGCTTGGCTGCAGAGTGGTTTGCTACTCTTTCATGGTCACTGCAATGTAATTGATCAATGTATGGTGTATCTTATACATCTGTAACCAGTCCTTTATTCATAAATGTGGGATGCTGTCAATGCTTTTTTGCAATCTGTCCATGCCATACATAGATTCTTCCACTTTTTACAATTTTCCCCTATGACTTTGTTTAACAGCAAATGATCCTTTGCTCCATTTGACTTTCTTTTCACCCTTTTGTTCTATTACCATGACTGAGTTTTCCCCTAAGTGACTATAAACTCCATCAGCATCAATTTCAGTATATAGTTTATACATCATTGGAAGGCAAGCTATTGGTGAATAGTTTTTAGAATAGCTTGCAGGTTCACTCTTAAGGAGGGTATTGTCTTTCCTGTTTTTAACTAGATTGGTGTCTGTTTGAGGTGCACATATATGTAGTTCTTACTCAGGGCTAATTCTTGGTGTAAAGATATCAATGCTGCATCAAAGCCTGGGGTTTTCCAGTTAGGAGTCTCTCTTAATTTTGTTTCAATTTTCCCAGATGTTACTTGATCCCATTTCATATCCTGTACATATCCTGTACATTTGAACTTCTTACAGTTTCTTTTATTTCATGTATCCATTCAACATCTCTGTTATGTTCCACAGGGCCTTCAAAGATATTTCTCCTATCTATTTTTTTCTTTTTTTGGTGGTGTTTCTATTCCTTTTGCTTTGTTTCCCAAATCTCTACAAAACATTTTTGGGTCATCAGTGAATTGCTTATTTTGTACTTTTCCTTTATATTTATCTGCATATCTTCTACATTTTTCTGCCTGTACTGGTATTTTTAGTTTATTATTTGCAATAATGTATGCTAGATCCTGATTGTTCTAATACCGTGCATCTATATTTCTACATATTTTTGTTGATCTGATCCCTCTTCTATATTGTTCTAACAGTGACACTTCTTTTCTTAATTGCTTTATAGTTTTCTCTACTTGATAATTCCTTAATAGCATTTGATTTTTCCCTTCTTTTCCCTTATTGCCTTGTATTTTTGTGGTAAGACTTTATCTGTTATTAATTTAGCTGCACAGTAATATATCCTATTTACTTCTGTTACATCATATGAATTTCTGTTAATAGTCTTGATTACTGTGTTCATTTTTTTCAGATTTCTATCATTGTGGGTCTTATTAACTTTTAGTAATCTATTTCTTTCATCAGTCTTAATATATGTGCCCATCTCTATTAAATCAAGCAGCTCTTCCCATAGATCTTTTTCTTCTAAACTGAGAGTACATTCTTTATTCTCCATTTCCTGTGGACATCCTACAGAAAGTTCCAGAACATCTTCTTGTGACTTATTCTCTTCAGCTGTATCCTGCGTATTCCATTGCTCTTTCATATAGGAACTCACAGTCCTATAATTCTCCAACATTGACTGCATCAGAGTTGCCACAGTTTCCCGTTCCTTCCTTTGCTGTGCAACACTAAATGAGATTTTGAACTGGTTTCCTAATGAAGACTCCAGAGTATCTGCATGTGGCAACTGATCAGATGCTTCCCATTTCATCTATTTCTCTTTAATTTGGTGACTACTTGTATCATGCTGTGACATTACCAGAGTTGGATTTTCTACACTAAATCCTTCACTTTGTAGGCAGTCCATAACTTCAGTTTCTATTTCTTTAATTTCACCACTACTAATCCTCTTTTCTATGTTTCCATTTTGTTTTTTTATTTTTTTGCATTGTAAAATTTTCCATATGTGGATGCCTTTGCCTGTATTTCTCTTCAAATATCTATGATGGTGCCTTTTTGTATGATTAGTTTTGCCTTCTCCTTTGCATGAATATTGCACTATAGAGGTAGAGCTGGATTTGAGTTTATGTAGAAGTATTTTTATGAGGTTGGTCTAAGCATGTTGTAGTGTGAAATTAGGGTGATTAGTGGAGTTAGCTTGGATGGACTAAGGGACAGGAAAGGACAGAGGAGTGTGATTAGTGATGTTTTGAGAAGGAAGTATAGTAGGAACAGAGTCTTTGGAACTGAAGGGGGAGGTGGAGGATAGGAGGAAGACATCCAAGGTTAGGTTGGCTATGCTATGAATAAAATAAGTATAAAATAAACTGCCAGTAGAGATTTATCAGACTTGGCCTGGGGTCATTTTTGTATCCAGTATTAAGTAGTGAGCTAACAGATGACCAGATGATTTTGAGGTTATTTTTATGACTGGTTTGTAGATAGGTATAATTTTTTTTTGTCTGTAGCTACTTCTTTTTTGATCTGATTACAGAGTTGCCTAAACTTCTGTAGTTAAATATTGATTTTGTTCTTTAGGCATTCTTTAAATGTTTTTTTTTTCTGTATCAGTCAGAACTTGTTTACTTAGTTTTGTTAGCCATGGAACATGGTTGGATTTGCTTCTTTTTGTGTTAAGGAGAGTAACACTATTAAGGGTAGCTAGAAACATAGTATTAAAATTGTTTTCTGCATCATCTAGAAGAGAGTGTTTAATTTAGACCAGTTCACATTTTTTAATATGTCAATGAATGACTGGTGGTTGAAGGATGGATAGGTGGCAGGTCATTTTGTTTTGGTGTTTTTAGGTATGTGTGATACAGCTGTATAGGTGTAGGCTGGTAGGCAGTTACTTAGTTTACTTAGATGAAGCATTTTACAAAGTGTTGCATGTGAGGGCTATCAAAAATCTTATAAAAGCGCCTATGCATGGTTATTACAATGTCATTTCTGGCAGGATGCATGCATTTTTTCCATTACAAGTCCTAGAGTAGGTAGAATGTTTGGAATACTCAAGGTGCACACAAAGTGTGATAATCCACCTCTTAGGCCAATATTGCCTTTAAAAAGTTCTAAGTTAGAAGCATTTTCTTTATTTATTGATAAGGTATTAAAACATGTGACAAGTTGCATGTCATTTATTAGGGGCTCTATTTTGTTGACTA
Source organism: Protopterus annectens (assembly GCF_019279795.1). Lineage (NCBI taxonomy): Eukaryota > Metazoa > Chordata > Ceratodontiformes > Protopteridae > Protopterus > Protopterus annectens. Next base: position 452,500,985 of record NC_056730.1, read on the forward strand.
GATAAAATAAATTTGTTTCAATAATAAAGACATTTACTGTAATTTTGCAAGATACTGGAGTAGATTGGAAGACTGCTTTATTAGGAGAGGAAGATTTTCACACATTGGGAGAGACACATTTTAATAAGAAAATGTTGACTTATGTTTTATAATATATTTTTTGCTTAATAAGAAATATCATCAGCACTTCAGAGGTGTTGCAATGGATCCACTATGGTGCCAGGTTTTGCTAATCTGGTAAATACGTACTGGAAAGAAAATGTTTTCTTTCCCCATATTCTATTTAAAAAAGTGAAACTTATAAGACATTTATTGAAAATATTTTTGCATATGGAAAATTTTATGAACACAATGCATTTTTAATTCAGTGAACAAAGTAGATTTAGTGGCATTACTTTCTTTTGGTGTTTTGAATAGTAAAAACAGTAATGTACATCAATTAAGTACCACCATTAGTTATAACAGTAGCAGCAATTCCATCTCCTGTTACTGCAGTATGTATCCTACTTAATTGTAGAATGACATTGTTAAACATCATCATGTTTGAGTGAGACAGCTAACTTCTAAATGTGATGTAGTTGATGAACTAGTTGACAGTTTACATGTGAGATCACTTAACAGACAGTATCCACAGCAGATCATTAGATATGTGTACAAAGGATAACAGCAATTCTGGTGATCTAATAGCTAAATACAATAATAAGAAAAGGGATGGCAGTATTTATTGGGACATAGATATGCCACTGCCTTCCTCTAGATGTAGCAGTTCCATCAAACCCCACAGAAGCTGTACTGTGCCATGCACGGCCGATAATCAAAGAGGAAGAAGAACCCACAATAACATCACTAAAGAATATTCTGTCAGGGAAAGCAGCAGGCTCAGATATGATCAAGATGTTGTGTGAGTTAGAGGAGAAATGGCTTCTGAGAGTATTCATCAAAGGAAGAGAATGGTGTACCTCAAATAAATGGAAATAAGCATTCTAGTGCCAGAGTGTTAAGAATAACGGAGTCATCCACAACTGGGGGTAGTACAGAGGTATCAAACTCCTGTCAGAAAATGCATGTAAGTGCTGTAGAGGGACACTGAGAAATGACAATGCATAGAAGTACAAAGTATACTGGGACATGAGCTGAACAGATTTAGATAAGGCTGCAGAACAACCAATCAAATGTTCACAAAAAAAGGCAGACCGCTAAGAAGAAGCAGAAAATGAGGAAAGAGTCCAAATGGATGTCCTTAGACTTGGAGAAATCATATGACAAGTTCTGAATAAAGCTGACTTGGGATGTCCTAAGTCATGTAAACAATGGCAGAATTAGTGCAGGACCGAATGACACAAGTACAGACAGTGTTATGTTTGTAACGTGTAAACATTTGACTGATTTTCCTTATCTGGGATAGGCCTTTTTCTCCATGGAACAAAGGGATTCCAAATGAGTGTGAGTGTGCATTAGAGTTCAGCTATGAACCCACTGCTGTTCATACTGGTGATGGACTACATCAGCAAAAAGTTTAGAGGGGACAGGTAATAAAAGTTGCTGTATGAAGACAATGTGACATGACAATCAGACTCTGAAATGGAGCTTCAGCAAATGATAGGGGACTAAAATGCCAAACTGAAGGCACATGGGATGAAACTAAGTACATACAAGACAGTTGTTCTGGCACTTAGATGGGGGAATCAGAAGAAGCTGAAAATTGAGATAGGAAAGAAAATAACGGAACTTGTCGACATCTTCAAGTATGTTGCTGGTGGTTGAGAAGGAAAGTCTGAATAAGGAAGGCAAAGCTAAAATCAGAGGTGCTGCAGCCAACTGGCACAGAGGGTCATACCTGACAGAAGAATGCCAAAGAAGCTGGAAAGTGAGGTGTACAAAACAGAGATGCAACCAGTGCTTCTGTACGGCATTGGCACCTGAACAGTTGAGGAAGCTTTAGGTGATGAAAATGAAGTGCTTGAGATGGCTAGTAGAATGCACAATGTTGGATGGATGGAGATATGAGGACATCAGAAGGCAAAATAGTCCCGATTGCAGTGATCAGTGAGAACAGATTATGGTGGTTTGGTCACATTTACAGGAAAGCAGAAGATGGTTTGCTGAAAATGATTTCAGAAAGAGAGAGCAAGAGAGAGAGATAGGAAAATGGTCAGGAAGAAATGATGGCATACAGCCAACAAATGAGTGGATTGCATAAGAGAAGAACTTTAAAAGGCATGATTGTGTACGAAACTAAGAGAATGGCACTGAATTAAACTATTGGTAACAGTTGATGCAACACCTCAACCCCATGTAGAAAAACGGTCAAAGGAGGGTCATGATGATGAATAAGACTACCAGATATACTATACTGCTTAGCTAGTGGATTTTAACAACCATTTACAAAGTATTAAATAAAGTTATTCCATATTCAGTGTTTGTCAACAAGCAAGGTATACATTTTGAGATAGTTTCTGAAGCTTTAGGTAATGATATGAATGCTTTTAAGAGCAGATGTGGAACATTTAAATGCATTGCTAGTAGCATATGTAAATCTATGGCTGATTTGTCCAAATTTTTATTGTACACCTACAAGAACAGCTCATAACATACCGGGAGTTTTTACTTGTGCTTCGAAGTATGTGGCCTGTGTAGCAGTCCATACACTGTATGATTCTTTTATATTGGAAAAATGGCTAGAAAATTGCATAAAAGAATATGTAAACATTATGACACTATTAAGAACAAAACATAGTTATTGCTTTGTTTAAACACACATTCCTTTGAAGTCAGAAAATAGGATCACTGCTTAATTAATTGCCTACAGCAAGTATATTAATTACTGGAAGGGTGAGAAAATATGTAGCTATGGGTACAGGGAGAAGCACCTCATTGTTGGATCATTTGCTTGACTCTGAATTCTACTCTACCTAACATTAGCACGGTTAGACCTGATAGAGGCAGTATTCTCCTTAGCAGTCCATGCACCTCATTGACAAAATCACCCCTTACACCTACAATCATGCACATACACATACACACACATACACATTCAGACACCCATGTACACAAATACATTCTCCCAGCCCTCCCCACACAACTACCTCTTAACAAACAAGTCCCTTCAGCAGTTGATCACACAGAAACATTCACCCATTCACCAACACGCACGGACCAAAACAACCACTGAGATACACATGCCACACATATATCTAGACTCTCTGTTCCTTACCTAAACCACCTAGTGCAACTACCAAGGCAGACTCACACTCACACACTGAAACACACACACTCTCTTATTCATGCAGCTTCATTCATGCGCCTATGCAAACACACACACACACACACACACACACACACACACACACACACACACACACACACACACACACACACACACACACATCTCTGCTAAACGTTATCTGCATTATGACTATTTCCATAGGTGTGAATGGGTGACTGCAGTCTTTTCATGGAATTCACTTTTTCTCCATTGAGAATTTACAATACTTGCTGTCATTTCCAGGGTAGAGCACATGGCTAATTAGCATCAATTTCTTCTCATGGATTTTTGCGCTATAATTCAGCTCTGCCTATGAGACCTTCCTCTGAGCATAAAACCTGAGTGATAGGGTGGTCTAATAATCCAGAAGGTTTACATTGAGAGGAAAGTGGCCATGTTATGGCTCCTCCCTCATGGTAAGCATTTCTGAATCCTAGCCATTGTCTTGTAATCATTCAAAACTATGTTACTAATTTTGAAAGGGATAACTGTAGACGTATTAGTAATGATTATCTTGAATTTTAGAAAACAAATGGCAAGTTAGGCTGAACGCTGGTGCATCACAAGTTGCAAATACAAATACCATGGTAAATTTTAAATGTGTTTTGGGGAAAAAAACACAAGACAGATGAGGAGGTAAACAAAAAAGTTGGCTTTTATTTTTTAGGAGTTTTTCAAGTTTTTTAAATTGTTTTCAATATTATAATTTGTTTTTCTAAGTATGTATATGCCTCATGACTAATTAGTATTTAAAACAATTAGTCTGATGATGTTAAAAGATGAAATAGCTTACTGATTTTTTGAATTATAAAGTCTCATTCAAAATGCGGGAGCTCATTTTTTTCTTTTATTTTGCACTGTTTTATTCAAGTCTCTTGTTTGCTTTTTCTTCATTGTTTGACTTGTGAGGTTTAGTAGATCCATTTTTTATTTAAATTATATTGAAATCCTAAATATCAATGAGAAGTTATTTCCAGATACTGAATTACCCGGGAGTGGGCTAAAATGACAGCTGTTTCTTTAAAAGATACAGCTATACTGCAATATTATTAGATATGAGGAAAGTATTGAAACTTACCAATTTTGAGGCCAACACCATGAAGTATAAAGCATGATATGAAAAAGAAATGAAATACATACAGCTTTAGAACAGCAGCAGTTTTAACAACATAATCCAAAATGCCATAGCAGTATTTTTATGATACCATTTTAAGAGTATGAGCTTAAGATGTACCCACATGTAGTACAGCAGAAGTATTGTAACATGGAAGAAAAATATCATACTTGGAGAAGAAAATTAATTTCATCCTGGATATGAAAAAAAAATGACAGTACACAAATTAATGGAAAGCTCTGAAAATTAGTAAAATGCTATATACTAGAAATAAACCCTGGGACACAGAAACATTTGTCAAATAATGGTAGGCATTTGCGGGTGATGAGTAGCCATGCAAAGTGTGTGTGTGATTCTGAGCACGTGTGAAGGAAACTGAGCAACAATGTTTCACACAGCATATATTAATGGTGGTATAATTACATGAGATAACAAGATGGCAGAGCGATGTGATGTGAGATCACTAGTGTTAGTGACCTCAACAAAATCCTTGTGTACATGCAGTGGGTAGAAAAAATATGTTATGAGTTGCCACAGCTTTGTTTGTCATGTATATGCACTAGGCAGTTATTGCTGCAAGTAGCCATGGTAGTGTGCGATGCATCTACAAAGGCACTGTGTCATATGACTGCCCTGAATATTTTATGGCCTTCATACAGATAAGGGCACAACAAAGAGCCTGGTACATATGTCACCCTTATCTGCAGGCTCATAGAGGCATAGATTACCTATCCTGATGGGTATTAAGGTATGTGTGGCTTTAATGTATACAAGCTACAGGGTCCTTTCTGTGACCTATAAAGGACACCGTGGGGGTATCCAAGGCATCTGTATTCTCATTGACATGCTGCAGCATGTAGGGAAGCATTTATGGCTTCTATGTACCACGTAAGAAATAGCCAGCAACATTTTGAATTTCTATAATATAGCCCAATCTCCTCAGGTGCTGGGGGCAATAGACATCAAACTAAAGACCTCCAGCCAGTGACCTGGGAAGAAAGTATATGAACTGCCAATTCACCAACTGCCAGGTAATCTGTAATGCCCAGTGTATTATGCACTATGCTTATGTAGGCCATTCAGGCAGCTACAATGACTCCCACATATTTAACGTGTGACCTTTATCAATAGTTTATTATTGATGAGTTTTCCCAGGGGTATCTTATTGGTGATGTCTAATATGGCCTGGAGCCCTGGTAGATGACACCTATCCAAAATCCACAGAATGTGATAGATAATTTTTGCAACTATGCCCTATTAAAGCACTTGTCATAGTGGAACATGTGTTTGTGCTGCTGAAGGCATGTTTTCCCTGCTTGTATGTATCTGGGGGTGCTCAGCAGTATCACCTCAGCGTATGACATAAGATATTCTCGGTATGCTTAATGTTACACAACATCATATTCAGGATGTGATTGCAGCAGGGTGGTTGAATGCAGGAGAAGCATCTCTCAGCATAAGGGGGAACCAAATGAGGAGGCACTGAAGGAGCCAGCAGCAGGGGATGAACGCACTAGACGGAGACGGGTATAGTATGATGTGACACTGGCAAAGAGGCAGCAGCTGGCAGATGCATAGACTGGCTATTCTGTTCATCAGACATAGGCAACCCAAGTATCAAATTACAAAGACAGGTGGCAGTTATCATTTGCACAAGTGGGGGAGGGAATATGAGTGTGTAATGTCTTCAGCAAGCAAATGTGTGAGTGCTGCACAATCTGAAAATAACTGAGTACACTGAGTGTCAGAGGTAATCGTAGCGGGGACTACTAGATACTACTGCAAAATACTTTGGAATGTGCCACTGTTACTATGTGTGTGTGTGTGTGTGTATGTGTGTGTGTGTTTACTGAACTAGGGGCTGTAGTCATATGTATGTGGCTATGCTCGGACATGGCCTCAGCAGTTGCTGCTCATTGCAGCTCATGTTTACAGACACATACAGGGCCATGTGTGTAAGATATACAGCCATCGTATGCATGACCTGATCCATGAAAGTAGTCTGTTCCAGACGCACCATGGGTTGTAACATGACCATAGTCAGTCACTGAAATGCTGTCTGACCATGAGCTATACCTTGAAGCAGACATGACACTTTAGCAAATACCATGTCCTTGGGGACACCCACTCCTGCCTGTATGTATCTCCACAGTTGATACTGATGAGGAAGTACTGCGTGGTCATAAACTGACCTTCCACATCCACACTGGCCACATTCAGTAGAGGCAGAAGTGGAGTGGTTATGCGACATGCAAATAGCATATGACTTGGGAGCATGGAAGGTCTTACCATGTACTACTAAGTGATCCATTTGGTCCAAAATGTCACATGTGCAGAACATGCATTCCAGAAGGTCATCATATACACCATGCAGATCCCATATTATCTCCACAAAGGCTGAGGTGTTGCTAGCTCATGCCACCATGATGGTTTTGTACATTTGCTGGGGTGCAGACACTCACACTGCTGGTTCTGGAGTAGGGTGCTGCTCATGGCATCTACTGGCTAAAGTACACACACCTGCATGGTTATCCCTATGTGGACTATGTGGCAAACATCAGTGACTGAGCTACAAGGGGTGACACACTACCTGTTCTTTCTGTGGGGTGGGTTATTCTTTAGTGATGTTCACAAACACAGAGGCTGTATCCATGGTCTGGGTAGACAATATGGTCTGGGTAGTCCCTGGTTCCACTGCCATTGTAGTCATAGTCAGACATCTCTCCAAAATCAGGCAATGGAATTCCCATTGTGGTGGAGCTAAATAGAACATCCTCTGTGAAGACACCTAAGGAGTAAATCCAGTATAAGTAGAACCCATCACCTTTACTTTTACTCCAAGTGCAGAATTAATAGACACAGTGAATAGGCACAGTGAATTTATGTGCAGGTGCCCTTATTGCTTACATCCCTGATGTACCTAAAGTAAATGAACTTCATGATTTCAGTGTCATGAACAGCAATAAATGGATAAACAAAATGATTCATATTTTAATAGAGAAAAGCATACTTTGGTTGTCATCAATGGATACTGTACTGACATGCTGCAGCATAGCTCTGCAGTCTAACATACCCTAATGAGAGCACGAGAAGTCCCAGTCTCCATGCAGAATAACCAGGAACTCATCTGTCTCCATCAGTGGTGGTTCAGCTAGTAACCTGGTTCCTATTGCTCTACACTCCCATGCAAGTCGGACAGAACAATTTTTTGTATCATGAACCCTATCGTTAGACCTACATCTGACCACTTCTACTTCTTCTTCTTTCAGCTTTTCCCAGTTAGGGGTCACCACAGTGGTTCACCTGTCCACTCATGATTGGCAGTGGAGTTTTTACTGTGTCGAGTTGCCAGCCCAGTGCCCAACCTTCCATAGAAGGCACACACATGCACGCACTCATGCCTAGGGCTAATTTAGAGAGTCCAATCCACCTACAGCATGTCTTTGGGATGTGGGAGGAAAAAGGAGTACCCAGAGGAAACCCACACGACCATAGGGAGGGCATGCAGACTCTGCATAGAAGGCACCCCTGCCGAGGATCAAACTGGAGAGCCTCTTGCTGTGAGTCAGCATCACTAGCCTCTGCAGACCTACATCTGACCACTGATGGGATTATATCTATTACTGCATCCTGTTAAGCACTGTCATGGCATGGGAGTCAGCAGTCTTCTGTCCAAGCAGCTGTTGGCCATGGAGACAGAGGTTTTGCACCAAGACTTCCTGGGAGAACTTTCTCTTTTGTGCTTTGCCTTTGTCAGGTATGGTGTTGTGTGGATAAAGAAAACACCATGTGAGCATGCCAGTAAGAACTGCATGCAAAAACTGAATATCTGTATTGTACCATCCATTCTCTGCCTTATTTCAAGACTGCTAATATGTACACTTAACAGTACACTGTATTTCCACAGTCTGCTAAATGACAGAGGCCAACTCCCCCACTAAATCCATGCCGTTGAGTTACCCCACCCAACTGTACACTTTAACCCCAGTGCAGTTTACATAAAGTTATACACTATGCAACATGAGAACATGAGCAATCAGGCAAGTAACCGCCCAGTTGTACACCTGCTGTTCTCCCAATCTACACTGTCACAGCTATCAATGCACACTACAGATGTTACCTGCAGCTCAAGCCATGTACTGACTGTCAGCATGCTACTGACATGACATGCAGTTTGTGATAACCTATAGAAGTATAGCCAACTTGTTTTGCCTGTCTGTATAACTGTGAACCTATAATAGGGTAGTCCAGCATGCAAACAGGGCTAGACAAACATATTAGGTGTGTTGTTACATGATCGTGATACTAGTGGCTATTTTATTTTTATGGGTTGTTTTTTTCACCATTTGTCCTGGGCCAGCAAACAGAATGGCTCACAGATTTTCTATGCTGATTGTTTCTGTTATGTACCAACCAAATGGTGTGCTCTTAGTTGCTTTTGATCACCCACTCACCCTGCCACTGATACTTTTTATACAATGTCAATTGTATTCCTTTCTTCTTTGTCTAGCTAAGTATTTTATGATGCTCTACATATTTAGGGCATCTATTTGACTTCCACTTGTCCTTACTTCCTTTGTCTAGTTTTATTTCACACTCTTCCAGTACATGCCATCACTGAAACAGGGCTGCTGCAACAATTGCTGGGAATAATTACATTAATGCTTATTTTTGTTCTACTTTTAAGTATTTATATATGATGATTTCTTTTTTGCACATTTCTGATGGTAGCTACATTAATGATTACTGTTGTTGCAGGAATTTAATTTCAGCGCTACTTAAGTTGTTCTTATGCTGACATAGTTGCTGGTACACTACTGTTATTAGTTGCTTAATTTCATTATGTCTGTTGCACACAGTTTACACTGCCTGAAGTTATTTTTAAAGTTCTATTTGTCTGCCATTTTGAAATTTTGAGAAATATTTCTTTTATTGCATATCCTTCTTACCTCTGTGCCTGCTGACATCAAGCCTCCACCAATAACTCTTGATACCATTTGTTTTCATGGACTGGGTTCCCTAGTGAAAGGGTGAGAACCCACTAAAGGTGCCATAATCCAAGTAGTCATGGATGTGATCTGTACCCTTGCCAGCATCCTATCAATGAGGAAGTATCTATTATGGCTCTAACCCTACCAATCATGTTCAGTGTTAGCACAGACATTGCCATAGGTCATCAGCTTACTTGTACATGCCTCTGCCATAAGGTACAAGGCCAGCTGTCACTGTCTTAGGAACACTAGGCCCACATCCATGCCCTGGCTATTTTAGTGGCATGCAAGCCTCCACTCACATGGTGGTGATCAACCAACCAGAACTACTGTTACCTACTCCAGGGATAGGTGAAGCAGCACCATCCACTTACTCCTATCCTACTCTGTCTGGTTCTTCTGGCACCTGAGACTCTATATGAACTTAAATTGTTAAGGTCATAGTCAGGGTTTCATCCTTCTATAACACAGATCTAGCTCTTTGTGAAATCTCAAATTACTTCTTATGGTGTTTTTCATATCATCTTTGATATTAAGTAGGCAAAATGGAGAAGCTGCATGTCACACTTTTATGACCTCAAAAAAACTGAGAGAGAGAGAGACAGAGAGAGAGAGAGAGAGAGAGAGAGAGAGAGAGAAAGGTTTTCAACAGTTGCTACGTGGTGACCAGAGGTAAGGAAGCAATTGATTTGGGTGCCCAAGTCCATGATTACAGTCTTACTGGAGATTAGGGTGTTGTTGCTACAGTAGGTATTTGAAATTTGTTGCTTTCTGATGGAGAGGATACTGCATTTCTTACCATTAAGTTAGAGCCCTTTTTAGGTGGATTAGGAGTTAAAGCATGCTAGTTCCATTTAAAGGGTATTAGTAGAACTGACTGAAGGTTGTGCGTCAAGGCTGGCAACTCGGCATGTAAAAATCAACTGCCAATCATTAGCGGACTGGAGTTCCACTGTGGCAACCCCTAACCGGGAAAAGCCGAAAGACATAACAAAAAAAAGTAGAACTGGTTGGTTTAACAACTGCACTCAGCTTAGAATCATCAGTGAACTAAGTCAGCTACAGATCTTTTTTTGTCTGTGTTTAGGTCAGAGAAATAAATGTCAAAAGGATGTGGCCTACAACAGAACCTTTTTCCCTTACTAAGAAGGTATTACATTATATACTTTGTCCTAGAGCCGGTTTGCAATCCATCAGATTTTTCAGGCCATTAGCTTATTAAAAATCTCATTGTGTAGTATGGTGCCAAATGCCTTTGCCAAACCCAAGTAGGCAGTGTGAACAGTGTGACCATTGTCAGCTATACGCATGACCTTTTTAAAGAAGCTCACAAAATTTATCAGGTATGACCTGCTCTTAACAAATCTGAAGTGTTGTGAGTCAAACCTGATTACATTTTTGTATGAATTGGTTTATGAGATCAGTGATGTTGTGCTCCATGGCTTTACAGACAAGACTAGTAAGACTGATGGCTCTGCATATTCATGGGTCACTTGTGTGGATTCACATATGGAGGAGTAGTACCACCACAGTCAACCATGACTCTGGAACATACCCTGTGACAAGACCTAGGCTGAGTGACTGAAGGAGCCAGGACCCTGCTTTGCACTATTTATAAGACAACCTGATATATTTGCAGGACCCATTGAAGGGTCTATATTAGAACACCGAACTTTCACAATTTAGAGTGTTCTAATATCAACCCATTTTCAGCGAATGTTGAAAATATCGAAGAAACAGAAAACCAAATTTTTTCCTAGGGAAAGAATTTGGCTGTCCATTTCTGTTGCTTCGGTATTTTCAGCACTGTGGTGGAAAGTTACGGGTCAGGTTCAGGTAAGTGTGCGATTGTGTGGACATGAGGGTTAGGGCGGGTTAGGTGAGTTAGGGTTAGGGCGTGGTTCAGGTAAGTGTACGATTGTGTGGACGTGAGGGTTAGGGTGGGGTAGGTGAGTTAGGGTTAGGGCGCGGGTGAGGTGACTGTGCAATAGTGACGGACCTTAGCGTTAGGGTTTGGGTTAGGGTAAGTGGATAGTTAGTAGTGTATGTATAGTTTAGTGTAGGGTTAGGTGTAAGAGTTTAGGTGTATGTGTGTGGATTGCTGTTTGTTTGGTGTGCTTGTGTTGTGTGTATGTGTTTTGGAACAGCAAATTGTTTCCCTAGGAAAAAATTTGCTGTTCTGTATGTTCGATGTTTTAAATTTTCAGTTAATAGGGTTTGATATTAGAACACTCGAAATTTTGAAATTTTGGTGTTCTAATATAAACCCCACCATTGAAGAGGTGCTTTTGGCCTTGCGCAGTACTTTAAGGATATGATCTTTTGAGATGGTTGTGATGGGGAGTGGGGGTGGGGGTGGGGGGGCTAGTGACTCATGCATGTTTGGGATAGGGCTGATAGTTTCAAGGGAGATTTTTGTAGCACACTTATTAGTTAGTATGCTGACAATGTCTTTAAGATTTTAATGAGAGGTGCCATTATAGATAAGTTTGAATCAGTAATGTGAATTATGCCTACAATTTCTAACATAACTCATATGCAGACCTGAAATACTGTGACTTATTTGTCTGGATTCTTACAGCAGCTATGAACTTTCTGAAGGTAAACTATTTTGTCCTTTAGCTAGGGTTGCCACCTTTTCAAATGCCCAAAGTGGGACATTTTTTGTAGAAATGTGAGATTTTGCAGGATAAAACCTACCCACGGCCAGTGCAAAGGACATAACTTCACTTTCTTGCCAAAATAAAAGGTTATTCTCATAGCATTTGAGTTGCTTATGCTATTTCATATAACATTTAGGTGTTTCAGATATAAAATAACTGTTTTTTATGCAACTACTAAAGAAAACTTAGGAAATACTTTTGTCCTAAAATCTCAGGACATTTGCCATTTTTTAGTTTTTTTTGCAGGACACAACTGCCCAAAGAGGGACTGTCCCTTGCAAAGAGAGACAGGTGGTAACCCTTTAGCTGAGACAGTTTTGTTAAAAGTAAAAGGTCTGAGCAGTTACTCACATTCTTTTGGCAGCTGGGCTGTGCTATACAAGCTCTTAGATCATGATTCATCTGGTTTGTACAGATCTGTTTTACTGATTGGATTGTTATCTTGGTCTTTGTTAATTAATTCTATATATCACTGGGCCACAACATTTTTGCTTGTCATTTTGGCTCACATGCAGATGTGAAATATTATGGACTACAACTTGTAGTGTCTGATTTGTCTATCTTCTTAGACCAGATCAGAACTTTCTGTAATTAAATTATTTAATTTTTTCCCTGTGACAGTTTTGTTAAAAGTAACAGACCTGAGCACTTACTCACAGCCAGTGGCAGCTTGGCCATGCTATACACATTCTTGGATCTTGTTTTATCTGTTTTGCTGATAGGATTGCTATCCTGGTCTTTGTTAATTAATTCTATATAACACCCTGGCCAAAACATTTTTGCTTGCCATTTTGACTCACGTGCAGACCTAAAATACCTACAAAAGGTAGTGTCTGATTTGTTTGGCTTCTTATAGCAGCTGGAATTTTTTTTTTAACTCTCCCACCTCTTACCTGTTGTGGTTTTTAAAGCCAGTGTCTCTGGCTTCCACTCTCAAAGTCAAAGTCAAAGTAAACTTTATTGTCAAGTGCAAAAACTGAACAAAAGTATGTGTCTCCGGACTGAATGTGCAGACAACAGATAGACTATTTTCACAGACATTTACACACAACACCTAGCTATTACATCATGGACATGCAGGTAGACAGACTAATACTGCACATAATTAGAAACACATTTTAACACTTTTTGAAGTGAACACTTACTTGCACAAGACTTTAGCATTGCACATGTACTTGGTTAAGACATTGCATTGATCCTTGCACAGAAAGAGACATTTGAGTATTGCACTGTGAACATTAGAGTATTGCACTATGGACCTTAGAGTATTAGAGACCTTATGGCAATCTGACAAAGTCACTCTCTCCCTTCTGATTGCTATTATCAGTTGAGTAAGCTAATTAAGTAATTTTCCCACCAGTCATTTTAAATATATCCATAATACTGGCAGCCCACTCAGCAAACTAGCAAGATTTAGCAGCACCAAAGATATTTGAGGAAAAATATAGGCAAAGGCATCTGGATATGGAAAATTTTACAATACAAAAATAAGAAAACAGAGGGAAAGTAGAAAAGAGGATTAGTAATGGAAAAGTTAAAGAAATAGAAAATGAATTTATGGATTACATGTAAAGTGAAGAATTTAGTGTAGAAAATTCAATTCTGGTAACATCAACGTCCCTAAATTAAGGAGACAAAGGTAGAATGGGAAGCACTTGATCAGTTGCCACATGAAGGTACTCTGTAGCCTTCATTACAAAAGTTGCTGTGCGCAAGGGGAAAAACAGGAAATGGTGGCAATTTTGAGCAGTCAATGTTGTGGAGTGATAGGCCAGTGAGTTCCCATATGAAAGAGTAACAGATCATGCAGGATGCAGCTGAAGAGAATATGTCACAGGAAGATGTTCTGGAACTTTCTGTAGAATGCCCCTGGAAATGGAAAACAAAGGATGTGCCCATAGTTTAGAAGAAAATGATTTAAGGCAAGAGTTGCTTGATTTAATAAAGATGGATAGACATATTAAGATTGATGAAAGATAATAGATTACAGAAAGTAAGACAGAAAATGTTAGAAGTCTGATGAAACAAATGAACACATTAATCAAGACTATTGATAGAAATTCCTGTGATATAACAGAAGTAAATAGGATATATTACTGTGCAGCTAAATTAAAACAGATAAAGTCTTGCCACAAAAACACACAGTAGTGAGGGAAAGAAAGGGAAGAAATCAAACGCCATCACGGAAGTACCGAACAGAGAAAACTATAAAGCACTGTTAGAAGAGTGTTGAACAGGGAACAGGTCAAAAAAATACTTAGAAAGATAGAGGTGATAAAAGCAATGCTGGGTATTAGAACAGGCCAGGAACTGTTGTACACTATTGCAAATAATAAATTAAAGATATCAGCATAGGCAGAAAAAGTACAAAATAAGCAATTCACTGATGACCCAAAATGTTTTATAGAAAATTGGGAAACAAAGCAAAAGGAACAGCAATACCAGCAAAAAAAGAAGAAATACACACATTTTGGAGAAATAGCTTTGAAGATCCTGTGGAACATAATAAAAATGCTGAATTGATAGAAGTAAAAGAAACAGTAAGAAGTTCAAATGTACAGGATATGAAATGTTATGAAGTAACAACCAAACAAATTGAAGCAAAATTAAGAAAAGTTCCTAATTGGAAACCCTAGGCCAAGATGCAGTACCTAACTTCAGGCTAAAAGTATTTACATCTTTACACAAAGATTTAACCCTGAGTAAGAACTATTTATATGCATACCATGAAATGACACCAACATGGTTAACAATAACAACAAGTACTTTAATAATAACAAGTACTTTAAAAACGATGGCTATGTCCTTGTCCTAATCCAGACTAACTCTAACCATCACTCGTGTGCACTTGGAGGACTTTTGCCTACACTTTGTTTCTTAACTTATATATCCTATGATCTCCTTGGATCTACTACCAGGATTGCCTACTAGGCATTCAATACCCTATCTTTCTTAAAAAGACTGTCTAGAATTTTCCATCTGAGTAAAAATGTAATAATTTGTTTGTGTATATCTGTTTGTTGTGTTTGTTTACTTCTGTGTACAAATCTTTTTATTTGTGTTTATTTTGCAATTTTAACTGTAAAAACGCAACTGTTTGTTGAATGTGTTTTTTTTTAGCTTTTCTCCCTGGGCCTCTGCTTAAAATGGACATGTATCCAGTCGGACTATCCCGGTAAACAAATGTAAAATAAATAAATAAAATAAGAAAAATTATACTCCTCCTTAAGAGTGAACCTGCAAGTTTTCCTAAAACTATAGACCACTATCTTGCCTTCTTAGAATGTATAAACCTTACACTGGAATTGATGCTGACAGAGTTTATAATCATTTAGAAGAAAACTCAATCATGGCAACAGGGAAAAGGGTAACAAAGCCATATGGAGCAAAAGGATCAGTTGTTGTTAAATAAAGTCATAATGGAGAATTGTAAAAAGGAGAAGCATTTAAGTATGACATGGAAAGATTACAGAAAAGCATTTGACAGCACCCCACATTCATGGATAAAGGAGTGCTTACAGATGTTAAAACAATGACTGATGTGGCATTTGTAAAAAGATGAATAACAAGAAAACAAAACACCAAAATGGAGGACCACTAATGGTATATAAAAATATGTAAAAGGTGCGATATGTGCAGTTCTGTGTTATTTGCAGCTTGTACTTTGCATGCTTCTTGACTGTTTGTACTACTGTGTGCTCTGCTGTTGTCCATATGGTACCTGTTGCAAGCTCTTCCTTTATTCTGTGTCATGTCCAAACCTGTTGCTATACAATCTTGACTGCAGCATCTACAAGTTCTTGTAAGGATAGCTTTGGATAGCCAAAGAAATAGTGCTTAATTCACCAGTTTGTTTTTCAGTTCACATGCCTTCTGTGTTGAGTCTGCACATTCTCTCTGTCTCAGTCTTGGTTTTCATTTGGTGCGCTGGTTCCCTCTACAGATGAACAGACAAACCTCCAAACTGCTTGTGTGTGCGAGTGTTCTGTGTATGTTCGCACGTGCATGCCTTTTGTAGGATTAGATACTTTGTCTTGTGCAAACTGAGAGATGTGATAGGCTCTGTCTCCACGAATAGCAGGTAATTTAACAGGTAATCAGTGAATGAATAAATGAGTGAGTGAGTGAGTGAATAAAAGAATAAGTGAGTGAATAAATGAACAGGTAGTAAAGCTCACATTTTCTCTCTTCCTTTCTTCTCTTATTATTTTTTTCTGTTCTCTTCTTTCTTCCTCCTTATCATTCCACACAGATGCCTCTGTCTCTCTCTCACACACAGAAATACACTGACACACAAACACATGCACCCACATGCACATTAACTCACACACGCACACATGCACACATGCATACACACACACACACACACACACACACACACACACACACACACACACACACACATGCACACACGCACACACACACACACACACACACACACACACACACACACGCGAACACTGGGAACAACACATTTCTAAAACTCATATCAGAGGTAAAGCAAACAAGCAAGCAAGCATGCACACATACAAAACATTTTCTGTTTGACTGTTTTATGCAGTTCACTGCCATGGGCAGCAAAAACGTATCCTGTCATACAAAGTAAGCAAGGCAGGAAGCTATTCTTACCAAGGGTGCCAGCCTGTAACCGGATGAATTCCCCCTAACACATACAACATACAAACATACATACTCATTCAGTGCACACTGCAGGATTTTTGAAGATTCTTACTCTAACTACAATATGCCTTTTCAATGTTGGAGGAATCCAAAGCACATAGCAAAATCCCCATATGGTCACAGAGACTCCACACAGAAGGTACCCCAACAGACAGCTAAATTGGAGAATTAAGGCTTATGAGGCAGCAATGATAATAACTACACTACTGTATAACCTACGATGTACGTGTCTATTGCAATAGCAAAAGCATATTGTAACATTTTCTAGAAAAAACTACATTATAAAGTTAAGAGCACTTCTTATGTATGATGGGGGGGTCTTCCTGCAAAATCAGAAGGGAGGGATTGTACCCCATACCCCTGTTAATGCATTTCAACAAAGAGCTCGCACAACTTTGGAAAAAAGGGAATATTTGGTTTTAGCATAAAACTGACTGTTTTATACTCCCCAACTTGAGCATCCTTGCAGACAGTTCAGCTCCCCACATGAGAAGTACAGGAAGGAAAATTATCTACTGCAAAAATTAAGCATTTATTACACTTTCATCACTAGTTAGTTTGTTTCTAATAGTACTGTATAGTCAAAAACATGTTGTTTAAATGTCAGGCAGAATGTAATAGCTTACATGGTAAACAGCAGACTCATTCTCATGTAAACTTGTAAAAACATGAAGGGATACAGCAAAAAGAAGTTTCTTTATTAACATTGATCAAGTATGCTTAAGCTAATTAATTTGCATTTCAACTTCACTTTGGTGAGATGTACTGCTAAAATGAAAAGTATATTTCTACCATCTTGGTTTATGCTTGAAAACTGGAGTTTTAATTTATCCAGCACACTTATAGGTCTATACTTTCAGCTGCAGGTATGGGAGTTAATCCATAGTGTACAGTGTGTGTGCCTTGGCAAATTAATAGGTTATACAGTGCAAGAACATAATAATTGAAGAAACATTTTCTATGCCTTATCAGACCTCATTATCCTTTACATTGTAATCAGTATAATACAAAATGAGGTACTGAGGTACTAATAAGATATGTAAGTAGTAGTTTCTAGGTCACCATGAGGAAAGGTTTCTCAAGTCCTAATAACCCTGACAAGAATTGTCCATGCCATCAGTGCAATAGACAGTACAATGAAATGGATGCAGGTAAATATTTTTTTTGTTTGTTTTTACAGACATTCATACCTCTTAACCTTTGATCATCAAAAATCTTAACACAGGTCTTTAGAAAATCATAGTAGAGGGACCCAAAGAGAAGTGCATTCTTATTTATTTATTGGTTGATTGATTGATTGCTTGATTGACCGGAATAAAAGTGCTTAGATACTAGACTGTGTGGGCTTATTTCAGTTATATATTAATGCATAAACTCTTGATCTTTATAAGAAAAAAAAAAGTAATAAAAAAGCAAGACAAACTCTGAGGTTAAAAGTCATAGCACTATACCTAAATAATAGTAGCTGAGCAGTATATTGACATTCAGAGTGAGATTGTGAAGAACTACTGTGTCTTAAAAGCGTTTTTTTTTTCTTTATGCCTGGCATGTGTTGGAGATCCTAGCCCTGGGTATTTAACTTTGAGATGATAAAAGCTTAGCTCATTCAAGTATGTTAAGTATACTTATAGATTCCACATGGTGATAACAATTTTTTTAAAGGGCCATAAAAACGTGAAGGGATTTGAAATTAATTTAAAAGATCACAGATCCCTAAATGAAGACATATTTTCTCAATTTTAATGGGCTTCAGGAAGAAGATAAAATTGCCTCATGATATCTGAGTCATACAGGATGGGAAATGCATGTTGAATTTTGTTTGTTCAAAATGTCTCTTTGTTATGAGTTATGTGGGAAAGTCATTGATGCAGTTTCTTAGTAAATGAATTTCCTCTTGCTCATGGAAACAAAAGACATTCTGCTGTAAGATATGTAATCAGATAAAACAGACAAGTCGTTCCTTTGTACAAGCATGTGGTTGATACTTTTGCAGAAAATGTAAACAAATTTAACAACTACCTATGTCATAAATCTCAAATTACATAATTCTTGATCATTTTAGAGGTCAATCTAAGAATAGATAAAAAAATGAAAATATTTTAATGTAATATAGTTGAAAAATGTTACTGTTAATCAGTTTATGAATACTGAATAATAAGGTCTAAATTCACAGATCATTATAGAGAAACATAGTAACCATATACTGTTACACACTTTATTATGAATATATCTGAAATGCATCGGAATCTTTGAAGTAAAATGTTAAAGAATAGGTGGATAGAAGTTAATTCTTCATGTATTTAAGAACAAATGTTTGGGAACTATGGTACTGCCCTTGTTAATGTGGAAGAGTGCAATTTGTAATCAGTAAGGAAACTGTAAACACAATTTGTCATTCTTTCTTTCTTGTCTTACAAATGTTTAAGACTGTCCTGTTCTTTATATATAACATGGGGCCAGCTTGATATAGATTTCAAACCTTTCCTAGCCAAAGACTTTGCTTTAACAGTTTTGATGCTCTGAATTGCACAGGGGGTAGCTTCAGGACTATCCACCTTGTAAGACACAAACGGACAATAAAAAAATTGAAATAAATTCAATCAGAACTCAGAAATGTTGCAACAGGGATTGGTTTGTAGCCAGATATGTCAACATATATGTGTCTCCAATGTACAACTAAACAAAAGTCCCAAATGACAAAAGCTTCAATCCCAGCATGTTGTCAGCTAAAATGAGCAAAAGCCAATTATTGTTGTGCATGGAACATGGCGGTTATGTTCCCATATAGCAAAAAAAGACAAACCAGTTAAGCACTTTTATAGGGCGAGCCATGATCTTAATTGTTAAATACCTCTGCTTCAGTTGTTAAGGTCAGGAATCACATGGGCTATTGATTCTGACGGAACTGGGCAACAATCAACAGCAGCAGAACTCAAAACATATATTTTTCTGCCTGCTTTCAGTGCCAGTCATCTGTCCTAGACTTCCTTTCTGTAACATTAGACAAGGTGTTACACTGTCTTTCTGATAGCTTTCACTAAGAGCATTATGGCTTTGAAAGCCAGCAAAACACTTAGTGCTTTTTTCTGTAATTAGTATCACATGGAGCAGATAAAGCTCCATTCACTACAAAGAATTATTATCAGGTCTCTGATCATAACCCTTAATTATGTGTTCTCAACATGGATGCCAAGATTCACCTCTCAAGCTTCGCTCTTGAGGTGAATTTCTTAGCATCCATGTCTCGATCACATAATAAGCCAGTCACGATCGGAGACCTAATTATATTTCTCTATGATGTAGTACCTGAACCCTAAACAGGTGCCCAGAATCTTATTGCTATTTCACTTTTGTGTGTATGAGGGAATGGAGCTAAGTTACAATCCTTAGAAATTAATATTAACTGTCTGAAAATAATCAATAGTACCGAGTCCTTAGAGAAGATTTTCTTCATGGGATTAATTATATCCCTGAGCTGCATGTGTACAACTTTAGGTTGCAGACATTTGCTTAGACTGTTACAGTCATATTTTGGACTTTGCAAGCTATTATGTCTGTGAGAGACATTCAGATAAAAAGTATTAGCTGAGGGCACTGAGTATGCCTTATTACACATCAGAATACAGAAAGAAAGATCTCAAAAGTTTTAATAGGCCTGGAGAAACTACTTAATGTTAGACCAGAGCACAAATATTTGAGTTTAGTCACAGCAAGAAAATATCAACAAATACCATTTTAATATGAACTCAGTTTTGCCTGACAAGAAATATTGTTGCAAAGTGCTATGTTCATAGGTTCATAAGTAGATATTAGGCTACTGACCTGTGATAATCTTAAGAAGCCTAACCTTGCAATCCCGTGGTGATATTTGCAATATGAATATCAAAAGATGGACTGAACAAGAATATGTTGGAGTGATTACATATGTTCACCTAGCCATGAGGACGAATGGTGCTAAAGTGGGGATGAATTTGTGTTTACCCAAACATTCATCCAAATTATGTTTGAGTAGAGTAAGAGGAGGGCTCTGCTTTATGTGGAGTGAAAGATGGTTCTATAGCAGTGGTATTCTCTGTAATGAAAAATAATTAGATCCACTGAGTGGGTGCTTATGACACAGTTGGAATTATAAATATATAATACGCTTGACAGTATAGAGTCTGTTGAGGTTCTATATGCGAGTCAGTGGACACCTCTCAAGAGCCTATATGATACAGAGAAGAGAGACAAAGCTTTGAGACAGTCTGCATATTTTTTTATGATTTAGGCCCTTGATTTTTTTTTTTTTGAGAAAGCATTATGGTCATTCCATTTGTTAAAAAGTATTTGGACAGATGCATACTGAAAGGGCATTATACTCAATGACAGGGCTAATGAGTAGTGAGTATGGTGGAACGATTATGTTCTGGATGTCAATACCACACTTTTAGATATAAACAGTGCAATAAAAAAGGACTTCCTTACAATAGTGGATATGTGGTGATTGAAGAACAGTTCATTATCAACAAAGATTTGCAGATCTCAAACTAAGAGATCAATTTTCAGAGTGGTACTGTCACTGCAGTAGTTACGAGGGGAGTCATGCTTGCAAAATGATATAAATATGCACTTCTTGGCATTAAGTGTTAGTTCATGGTTTTGACTCCAGCAATTTGTTGAGACAGACCCCTAATAGGATCCTGGTGTCCTTTGCGAAGTTTATAATGGCAGCGATTCTGAAATCATCTGCAAACTTGGCCACCAAAAACCCTTAACATTAGCATTGATCTCTAGGAGTGACCAAAGGACTGAACTCTGGGGCACTAGTGACAGGTCTTTTGAAAGAGGTAGAGCCATCCACCCCTACATCTTGCATTTTATTTGTGAGCCAGATTGCTATCCAATGAGTTTCATAGGGGTTAACATTTAGCTGGGAGAGTTTTCTATGATGCCTGAGTGAGAGATGGTGTTGAATGACTTTGTGAGGTCCAGCTATGCAGAGTACAGTGATTTATCCTCATTCATTGTCTCAGTGACTTTTTCAAAAAAATCAATCAGGTTAAAGATGCAAGACATGTTCTTAACAAATCCAAACTGTGTTGGGTTGAGTCTGTAGGGCACCTATATCCCTGTTTATTAGTTCCATAATGATCTTTTCCATTATAGATAAGACTGGTCAGGCCTAGGGTCTTTAAATTACCCTAGTCTGTTAAACCCCCACCTTCATGTAAGGGAATGATTGTTGCCACCTTCCATTCATCAGACAGAAAACCTGTTTTGAAGCTAATATTGAATAGCCACTGAAGGGGGTTTGACAAGTCACGTTTCAGGCTAACCAGTAGACAGTATGTTATGTTATCTGGCTCTATAGCTGTAGTGTTAACCTTAGACCTTAATTAGCACTGTAAGGATTTGCTTTGGGGAGATTGGGGGTATAGCTGCTGGTATTTTCTCTAAGAATATCGGAGGGAAGGGGGTTGGTAAAGTTAGAGCTGAATTTGTCAGAAGGTAGATTGAATATGTTTTGTGGGTTCAGGTATGTAAAACCATTTGCTATTAATGCTTTGCAGTGCTGGGCCTTTTTTTGAGATTTCTAACACAGTTAAAGAAGGCTTTGTGGTTATCCTTTACATGGGAGGCTATTTTACCTCTTATCTGGCTTTGGTTGATTTGATCAGGATCCAGAGTTCATTGTTTAGTTTAGTAATAGCATTCTCTCTGGCCATACATGTTTGAGGATATATGAATCTCCCAGTTTATGGAGGGATAGTTGAAGTCTCCTCACTAGATGAATGGTGCTTGTCATAATAAGTAGGGACTCCATACTGGTTAGGTAGCTGGTATTGGCCAAGGGAGGACGTAGAATGTGTCCAATGGTTAGCTATGGTGTGATAAGGGGTCTTGTTTATAGTAAATTGGACATGAAGGAGTCACAGGTCATTAGCTTGTCTAAAGACTTTGGAGGAATACCTTTAGTGCATTCATCTAATGTTGTGGGCCTGCATGGGTAATAAGCACTGATGAAGTGATTTCACTGGTCCTGAGACAGTTCTCTCTGATAATGCATATACTGATGTTTTCCATGGTAAGTAGTGATTGTACTGTATACAGTTTTTTGTTAAGGCTCCTAGTATTGAGCAGCAATACCTTAATACTGTACAAATTATTTTTAGTTATGTTGTAAGCTTTTAAGAATGGCAGTATGGGGGGTGGACATAGTTTTGTCAAAATACAACAGCCTTGGTAGGAGAGATGACGATCATCCCTGGAAAAGCAGAACTGTCTGCCATCTCTTCTGCTATATCTTCTTCTTCTCTTTCGGCTGTTCCCATTAAGGGTCACCACAGCAGATCATCTGTTTCCATTTCTTCCTGTCCTCTGCATATTGCTGTGTCACACCAACCACCTGCATGCCCTCTCTTACCACATCCATAAACCTTATCTTAGGCCTTCCTCTTTTCCTCTTACCTGGCAGCTCCATCCTTAGCATCCTTTTCCCAATATACCCAGCATCCCTCCTCAGCACATGTCCAAACCAATGCAATCTTGCCTCTCTGACTTTGTCTCCAAACCGTTCAACCTGAGCTGACCCTCTAATATACTGATTCCTAATCCCGTCCATCCTTGTCACACCCAGTGCAAATCTTAACATCTGACACTTTCAGCTCTGACTCCTGCCTTTTTGTTAATGCTAACATCTCCAACCCATACAACATAGCTGGTCCCACTACCCTCTTGTAGACCTTCCCTTTCACTCTTACTGGTACCCGCCTGTCACAAATCACTCCTGACACTCTTCTCCACCCATTCCACCCTGCCTGTACTCTCTTCTTCACCTCTCTTCCACACTCACCATTACTCTGAACTGTTGATTCCAAGTATTTAAACTCATCCACCTTCGCCAACTCTACTCCCTGCATCCTCACCATTCCTCTATCCTCCCTCTCATTCACACACACATATTCTGTCTTAGTCCTACTGACATTCATTCCTCTCCTCTCTAGAGCATATCTCCACCTCTCCAGGGTCTCCTCAACCTGGTCCCTACTCTTGCTACAGATCACAATGTCATCTGCAAACATCATAGTCCATGGGGCCTCCTGTCTGATCTCATCTGTCAACCTGTCCATCACCATTTCAAATAAGAAAGGGCTCAGAGCTGATCCTTGATGTAATCTCACCTCCACCTAAGACACATCTCTCACTCCCACTGCAGACTTCACCACTGTCACACTACCCTCGTACATATCCTGTACCACTCTTACATAGTTCTCTGCCACTCCTGACATCCTCATACAATACCACAACTCCTCTCTAGGCACCCTATCATATGCTTTCTCAAAGTCCACAAAGACACAATGTAACTTCTTCTGACCTTCTCTATATTTCTCCATCAACAGTCTCAGAGCAAACATCGCATCTGTAGTGCTCCTTCCCGGCATGAAACCTTATTGCTGATCATTAATCATCACCTCCCTTCTTAACCTAGCTTTTACAACTCTTTCCCATAACTTCAAGCTGTGACTGATCAGTTTTATCCCTCTGTAGTTACTACAGCTCTGCACATCACCCTTATTTTTTAAAAATAGGTACCAAAGCACTTTTTCTACACTCCTCAGGCATCCTCTGACTTTCCAAGATTTCATTAAACAAGCTGGTTAAAAACTCCACTGCCCTTTCACCTAAGCACCTCCATGCTTCCACTGGTATGTCATCTGGACCAACAGCCATCTCTTATGCTATATATATATATATATATATATATATATATATATATATATATATATATATATATATATATATATATATATATATATATATATATATATATTTATTTATTTTACATTTGTTGACCGACTGATAGTATGACTGATATATGTCCATTTTCAGCGGGAGAAAAATCACTATATATATATATATATATATATTTACATATATACACACACACACACACACACACACACACACACACACACACACACACACACACACACACACACAGTATCATAAGATCATAGGAAGTTACTAGGGTATTGGTCCTGAGGCCCTTATAAGCCTAGCCAAGTGTTAAGCCCATGTTTAGCCAAGTCAGCACCCAAAGCCACTGTCCAGCAGGGACACAGGTGGAATCCCAGGGGTGTATTTTCTGTTTCCCATCCAGTTATCCCAGTTGCGCTTTAAAAGGGATAATGAGGTACTCTGCTTGATGTTGAGGGGGAGTCTATTTCACTGATGGGGGAGTCTCTGGGACACAAATCTGTCCGGCCAATAAGTCCTATTGATGTCACAGACCAGGTTGAGGTTGCGTGTGCAGGTTACTCGAATGGAGCTTGACTTGCGGGTATGCAACAGTCCCATCAAGGCAGGGTCTGAGATTGCTTTGTATGCCAGACAGAGGTCACCTCTGAGGAGTTTGCATGAAACTGAGTAGAGGGACAGGGCTTTTAGCCTGTGTTGGGTAGATGTTTGATTCCCTGGATTCTTCTGGTGAGGAACCTCTGTGGTCTCTCCAGCTGCTGCATGTGCTTTGTGAAGTACATGCTGAAGGGGCATTGTACTCAATAATTGGCCTTATAAGGGAAGAATAGAGGGATGTTATGACCTCCTTGTCCTTGGATGAGATACCCTTACTTATGAGGTAGGCCATGTAGAAAGCGTTCCTTACAATGGAAGCAGCATGATGGTCAAATGTCAGGTTGCTATCAACCTGGGTGCCCAAATCCCTCATGATTGATTGTGTGCTTAGGACATTGTTATTAATGTGATAATATGTGGGGACATCACTCTCCTCAAAGGGGATGATGATGCATTTTTTGGCATTCAGCTTGAGGCCAAGTTTCTGGCACCTGTCATTTGATTTGGGTGAGACCCTCTTGGTGGGTGTCCACATCACTTTGGGGAATTGATGACCATGCCCATCTTGCAGTCATCTGCAGACTTGGTTAGCCATAGCTCACTGATTTTGGCCTGCTCCTCAGAGAAGTATATCCTGAATAAAAGAGGCCCCAAGACCATTCCCTGGGGTACGCCACTCATTACAGGTCTACTGCTTGAGGTGGATTCCCCTATTTTGATTAGGTGGGTTCTATCAGTGAGCCAGTTTTCTACCCATATGGTAACTTATGAATTGATGTCTAGTTGAGAGAGTTTATCTAGTATGCCTGAGTGGGGAATAGTGTTGAAGGCTTTCAACAGGTCAAGGTAGGTGGTGTGCACCATCTTTCCCTCATCCATGGCTTTGGTGACTATCTCAAAGAAGTCAACCAGATTTAACAGACATGACCACCCTTTGACAAAGCCAAACTATGTTGGGTCAAGCGTTTGGAGGTTGCCAATGTCCCTGTTAATGAAGTCCATGACAATCCATTCCATGCCTTGTAGATCAGGCTAGTTAGGTTGATGGGTCTATAATTTCCCAGATCGGTAGATGCTCCACCTTTATATAAAGGGATGACAGTGGCTGTCCTCCACTTGTTTGGGATAAAGCTGGTACTCAGGCTTTGGTTGAATAGGGTTCCAAATGGTGCTGCAAGTTCATGCTTGAGTTCATGTAGGATGCAGCTTGGGATCTTATTGGGTCTCATGGAGGCTATATTTTTTGCCTTTGAGAGGGCAGTGATGACCTGTTCCCTAGAGATAAGGGGAGATGGGCAGGTACTGGGGATGTCCTGATTTACTGAATGGCGGGGGGCAGAGGGGTGACGTTTTGCCTAATCTGTCAGCCAGTAGGTTGGCTATATCTACAGCATTTGTGTATATGGTGTTTTGACGACCAGTTCTGAACAGATCTTGGTGCTTCCTTTGAGATTGAAGATATATGTCAAGAAGGCCTTATGATTGTCTCTAGAAGATGTAGCCAATTTGGACTCAAATTTGGCTTTAGAGGATTTCACTAGTGCATCTATTTGCTTGTGCAGGCTTAGGAGAGGTTGCTTCCAACTAGGCACCTGCTCCTTCTTGGTCCTGGACAGCAAATTTTTCCTTTTGTTATATAGTTTATTTATTGCAGATGTCCACCAGACAGATTTACTCTTCCTTGCAGAGGTTGTATAAGTGCTATATAAGTGCTTGTATAGTTGGTGTACAGTGGGACATTGGTGCCAGTTTCAACAGAGGTGGAGGGGGATGTGAAGCTGTTTATACCATCCCTCAAGAGATTGTAATCAGCTTTGGAGAAGTTTTTTTGTTTGACCCTAGCTAGAGGAGGAGTTAAGGGATATGATGACTTCAATAGTGGCCTCTTTATGGTAGGATCTTACCAGGGTGGATGATACGATACTGTAGGGGTGCTGCAGTGGTTATTCATGTTGGTTAATACCAAGTCCAAGATATTATCACCTCTTGTCGTGATATTGACTAGTTGTTCCAAGGCATTTGCATTGATAAAATCAAGGAATCTCTGGGCATTTGCATTCTGGCATGAGTAGTTTTTCCAGTCTATGTTTGGGTAGTTAAAATCTCCTAGGATCTGGGTAAAGGGTTGAATCTTGATAGATTTTAAGACATCCAGATAGGTGGAGTTGGCATCTTGAGTCAAATTTGGGGACCTGTAGCTAGCTATGATTTGAATAGCGATATTGGCAATGGTTAACGGCACCTGGAGTGTCGCCTGTGTGTTATACTATTTGACAAGCCTGGAGGTGTGTGTGTCTTTAATATATATTGAAACTCCACCTCCTTTGGCTTTGCTGCCCACAGTTTAGGGTCTGAATGTATGATTGGATGAGTAACCAGGTAAAGGTGGGGTGCTGTCTGCAGCTTTGAACCAGGTTTCCGTGACTGCACAAATGTCTGCATCTTCCAGGGTTAAGAATGCTTGCAATGAGTGCAGTTAAATGTTTAGACTCCTACACAGATAGATAGATAGATAGATAGATAGATAGATAGATAGATAGATAGATAGATAGATAGATAGATAGATAGATAGATAGATAGATAGATAGATAGATAGATAGAGATAGAGATAGAGATATAGATGCATACATTTATATTGTACTTCCCTTAGAATGACACATGAAGATAAAGCCAATTGTTGAAATTGATAATTTGTCTGTATTGTGGAATCATTCTTGGTGATGGTAAAATACTGCTCAAGGCTTCGTCCACACCTGCCTCAGATACATATTCTGAGAGCTCCAT
>NC_056730.1:452531315-452558815 GCF_019279795.1 Protopterus annectens
GAATTGTAAACGTCGCTCTTGATACGTTGTACCCTTAAAAAATGTTGAATGTAGAAGAGTTGAAGAATTACCTCCAGGAGTGCTAGGACAAACGTATGCTACTACTGTGTCCCAAAGAGGTAAACAAATTCTGGTCTTAGATGGATATACCCACCATTTAGAAAAGTCTACGAAATGTAAAAAGTACTGGTGTTGTACTTGGAAGTTGCCTGATAAGTATAATGGAAGAGCAGTCACTTTGTGTGTTACATCGGGTGAGGAATTGTTGAAATCTGTGTGTCATGACCATCCAGGTGATCCGATGCAAGTTGAAAAGCATAGCGTTGCTCTCACTTTAAAAGAAAGGTCCAGTATTTAGCGTGATTCCCCTTGTGTAATAGCGGATGATGCAATTGCTTCCACCTCGTTAGACTATGCCCCTAGTTTGCCAAGTCGACGTACTTTATTGCAGAAAGTAAGAAGAGCTAGGAAGAAAGGTCAAAGGCAACTAAAGAAAGCAGGTTTAACACTATTAAATCTCAATGTAGTGGACTTTCATTTAAAAGGTAGCATGTTTGTACAAAAGAGGAAACCAGATAGGAATAATGATAGCATTGTAGTTGTCTTTAGTACTCGGAACAATTTGCAGGATTTAGCCAAAGCAGACATCTGGCTTATGGATGAAACATATTTTATTAGAGGGGCAGCTTGCCATCAATTATATACCATTCATGCAATGATAAGGTGTGGGGCATACACAAAAACCATGCCCTTGTTGTTTTGTTTGATGTCGAAAAAGAGTTTAAAGATGTATAATTTTATGTGGGACTGTGTGTTTGCTTTGCTGGAGGAGAATAATTGTACTTGTAAAGTACATTATATCCTTTGTGATTTTGAAGTTGCTGCCGTTAAAAGCATAAGAAGTAATGTGAATGATGTTGTTTGCAAAGGGTGTTTTTTTCACTTTGGCAAGAACTTATGGCAGAAGATATAGACCTTAGGGTTAGAGTCATTGTACAATGGTAATATTTCCTTTCAACTTGCAGTTAAAAAGCTTGATGCTTTAGCTTTTCTGGAGGTAAAGGATGTTATTCCTACATATTACCAGCTAAAGACTACTTTCCCTACTGATGGTAAAGAGTTGTTGAAATTCTTTGAGGAATGGTATTTATTAGGGAAGCTGAGGTGTTTCTCTATGAGATCGATGAACCAAATAAGATTTCCACCATTGTTCCCTATTAAATTTTGGAATGTTTCTGTTCTTAATGAACTGCATTTGCCTAGGACACAGAATGTTGTAGAAGCGTGGCATCGTCGGTTTAAGTGTTTGACAGGGAAGTTTGTTTCAGACTTACATACTGTGATGTGTGCTGTTTGTAGAGAACAGAACAGAGTAGATGAGTGTCATGTACGAATGAGTGCAGCTTGTCCACAGTCTCCTAAGAAGAGAGCGTTAATACGTTGTCAGCAGCAGTTTGAAACTATTTTCTCCCATAAAGAGGAGTATTCACATCTGGAGTGTGTGCAATTGAGAATTTGTTAAAAATGTGAATTTTATTTGGATTGTTATGACAGGAGTAACAAGAGATGTGTTTGTTTGAGTTTGGTTTTGCTGTGAGGTTGCACTCGAGGTGTGTCTTCTACATTCACTAGGTTTACATTCGATATTTTGTGATTCGGTGCAGTGACGTTTCAATAATGTGCGGATTCGCTGAATTGTGCTAGGGAAACCCAGTTTCATTATGTTGTGATTTCAACATTTTAACAGTGACCCATGTATATATATATATATATATATATATATATATATATATATATATATATATGTATATATATATGTATAAACGGATTACTAATAGGAGAAATAAAGTAATATAAAGTGATTTTAAATAGTAACTATTCACATGTATAACTACATTTCAAAAATAATTAATGTATGAAATTAATATAATACTCATCAGCATTGTATTGAATTTATGTGGTGCTACACGCAGCATTATATCACAAAAATGGTGCTGTCCCATTGTGGCAGAGGCAGTGTATCTGCCTGTGTCACTACTAACCTGAGTCTGAGTAACAGCTCAACCATTGGCAGTCTAACTTAGTAGCAACTGATGTCAGCTTACTTTCCATGGTGGGACGAATTAGGCAACTGCTTCTTCTCTACTGCCTCTAAGTAGTGGTGTTGGTGGGGTCTGGTCCAGAGTCGTATGCTATTGGAGAGGCACATCTACAGCCTACATAGCACCATTTCACATCATATACATACTCTTAGAATGGGGAACTATGTATAGGTTCATTGGTTCATGGGTGATGAATAGGCTAATGACCCTGGGAACCTGTTTAAGCCTAGCCATGCTTTCCAAATATTTCTGATAAGTTTTGATACCACAGAGTTATTTTAAGGAGTATATGCAGTCTTGGGCATGGAAGATGAAGCAATTTCAGGCTGTTTTGTCTAATAGAGACATAGATACCAGATCAGAGGTAAATTTCCAATTTCCCAGCAACTGATCCAAGTTACTTTTGAACTGGGTTAACGAAAATCTCTACCTCACATGGATGGGAAGCCTGTTCTAGAAAAGTGTCCCTATAAGATGTCCTATTTATGTTGCATTTGAAATTAAGGTCTCTAGATCTGGCTATGTTGATGCTATTTGTTTTGCAGATGTCTAACAGTTCCATCAGAGTGTGAGCAGAGAATGCTTTGTAGGCCAGGCACAGATCGCCTCTCAGCAGTCTGTAGGAAACCAAGTACAGTGATAGGGCTTTGAGGTGGTCCATGTAGAACATTACACCCTGTATTCTTTTTGTGAGAAGCCTCTGTGGATGGTACATATGCCTGGTCAGTACTTGCTAAAGAGGAGCATTGTACTCAGTGATTGATCTGAAGATGGATGGGTACAGTGGAACAATGACATCCTCGGACCTAGATGGTATACCCTTGCTTAGAAGTTGTACAGCATAATATGATTTCCTTACTACCACAGACACATGATCAAAGGTCAGATTACTGTCTACATTTGTCACAAAATCCCTGACCACTGCATCTACTCTTTCTACTCTTAGGAGTGTATTATCAATATAGCAGTTTCCAGAGGTAGCCATCTTTGCCAAAGATACTATTATGCATTTCTTGGCATTAAGTTTTAGACTGTGGCTCTGGCACCAGTTATTGGTCCATGTTAGGCCTTCTTGGAAGGAATTTGTGTCTTTGGGGAATCTGTGACTGCACCTAGTTTGCAATAGTCTGCAGTTTTGGTCAGTAGAGGCCTTTGATGATGGCCTTGACTGCAGAGGAGTAGATAACTAAAAGGTTCATAGGTTCATAGGTAGATACTAGGCTATTTGCCCTAGGGGATTTATAAGCCTAGCCAGAGTGTATTTGGCTTCCACCTCCCTATTAGATTAGCCTACTGTGCCTCTGTAAAGTAGGTCACAGAAGGTACCCTTTTAAGATTAGTTTACTGTGCCTCTGTCTAGCAGGGACACAGAAGAGATCCCAGGGGTGAATTTGCAATTTCCCATCCACGCGTCAGATTTCGCTTGAAGAGGGTCAGCAAGGGGCTATGTCTAACATAAATTGGGATTCTATTCCAGAGTGAGGGGAGCCTCTGGGAAATTAATCTGTCCCTCCAGCATGTCCTTTTATTTTTGTGCTGAGGTTTAGGTCCCTGGAGTGTGTAGCTATAAGGGACTTGGATTTTTTGAGGTGGACCATGTCCATTAACTCTGGGTTTGACATGGCATAGATCACCTCTGAGTAGGCGGTAAGCAACTGAGTAGAGCTGGAGTTTCTTTAGTCGAACTGCA
The DNA here is from genome assembly GCF_019279795.1 of Protopterus annectens. Classification (NCBI taxonomy): domain Eukaryota; kingdom Metazoa; phylum Chordata; order Ceratodontiformes; family Protopteridae; genus Protopterus; species Protopterus annectens. The sequence continues at coordinate 452,535,108 of NC_056730.1, forward strand.
TAGGGCATCTGTTTGTAGCCCATGATCCTCTTGGTAAGGTACTGTTGGGGTCTCTACAGTTGCTGCAGGTGTCGGGTAAGGTACATCCAAAAAGGGGCACTCTATTCAATTATGGGCCTGATGAGTGATGAGTAGAGGGGCACAATGACCTCTCTTGATCTCGATGTGAACCCTTTCGTGATAAGGTGGGCTATATAGAAGGTCTTTCTAACCACTTTGGCAACGTGATTATCAAAGGAGAGATTACTATCTACGTTGGTCCCCAAATCTCTAATTACTTCTTCCGTACTTAATGGATTACCACCTATGTGGTAATTTGTGGGCACCTTGTTTTTCCCAAAGGGGATGACCATGCACTTTTTAGCATTTAGCTTGAGGCCGTGGCTCTGGCACCAAGCATCCATCTCTGTGAGACCCTTTTGGAGGATGCTTGTGTCAGCTGGAGATTCAATTATGGCCCCCAGTTTGCAGTCATCTGCGAACTTTGTCAGCCATAATCCACCTGTGTTAGCCTGCACCTCAGAAAAGTATATACGGAACAAGAGACGTCCCTGAACTGAGCCCTGTGGGACGCCACTTGTAACTGGTTTGGATTCAGACATGGCACCTGTGATTCTGACTATGTGGGTTCTATCTCTGAGCCAGTTTGCAACCCATCTTGTGATATAGGGGTTGATATTTAAGCTGGTAAGCTTATTTATGATGCCTGAGTGGGGTATTGTGTTGAAGGCTTTTGCGAGGTCCAGGTAGGCTGTGTGGACTACCTTGCCCTCATCTATGGCTTTGGTAACTGTTTCAAAGAAATCAACTAGGTTTAAGAGGCAAGATCTGCCCTTAACAAAGCTGAATTGGATAGGGTCCAGTGTCTGGAGGCTCCCAATGTCTTTGTTTATGAGTTCCATGATAATACGCTCCATAGCTTTACAGACCAGACTAGTCAGGCTTATGGGGCGATAGTTTCTGGGGTCCGTTGTGGCACCACCTTTGTGGAGTGGGACCACTGTAGCTGTACACCATTCTTTGGGTACATATCCTGTAGTAAGGCTAAGTTTTAACAGTGACAATGTGAGGGTTCAGTTCTTCTTGGAGCTCGTGTAAGACACAGCCTGGGACACCATCCGGTCCCATAGATGCTGTGTTTTTTGCTTTGGAGAGGGCAGCTTTCACCTGTGCATCTGTGATGTCAGGGAGGTTACATTCAGTTGGGATAGGCATTTGCTCCTTTGGGGGGGAAAGTTTGCGCTGAATCTGTCTGCCAGGATGTTGGCTATGTCTGTAGGTTCGGTATATTTTGTACCGTTATGCAACAATTCAGAGCATATCTGGGAGTTTCCGCCCATGTTCCTGACATAAATAAAGAAAGCCTTGTGATTATCTTTGGTGCCTAGGGCAATTTTTCTTTCGAAACCGGCCTTTGATGATTTTATGAGGGATCGAAGTTTCTTGCTAATACTGATCAGAGATGCCTTCCCTTTTTGGGATTTTGCTCTGTCATGTAGTAGCTTCTTCCTTCTGTTGTATAGTTTATTTATGGCCGGGGTCCACCAGACGGTCTCCTGTTTTTGGAGGAGTGAGTCTTGGTTTTATTTGGGATAGCATGATCCATGCATTCCTGCAGGTGCTCATAGAATGCATTTGTAAAGGATTCTGCGGATTGGGCTGTATTATCCTCTGGCTCAGGGGCTTTGAAGGATTCCACCTCAGTCTTGAGAAGTGCAAAGCTGGCTTTTGAGAAATTCTTTACAGTGATTTCCTTGGCTGGGGGTGGGGACAGGATATGGATGTCCAGGGAAATTTGTTTATGGTCTGATCTTACCAATGAGGGGTTTACCTCTGGTGTGGAACATAGAGTCCCCATGTTGGTGATGACCAGGTCTGATATGTTGTTCCCTCTTGTGGGAGTGGTGACCAGTTGTTTCATTGCGTTAGAGTTTATAAATTCAAGGAACCATTGGGCGAGGTTGTTTGGGCTCGAGTAGTTTTCCCAGTCAATGTTTGGGTAGTTGAAGTTACCCAATAACATAGTGTTTGGAGAGACCTTCATATTCTCCAGTGTTCTCAGGAATGCCAAGTGGGGTTCCTGCAATAGGGAGGGTGTTCTGTAGCAGGCTACAAACTGAAAGGCAGTTTTGCCTGCTGTTAGTTGCACATGGATGGTTTCCGATGCTTCGTGCAGTGCCACTAACCTGGAGGTGTAGGTATCTTTGATGAATATAGATACTTCCCCTCCTTTTGTGCTTCAGTCCGAGTGTTGGGGCCGAAACGCATGGTATGAGTTATAACCTGATAGTGCTGGGGTGCTCTCAGGAGCCTTGAACCAGGTTTCTGTTACTGCACAGACATCAATTTTCTCCATACTGAGGAGAGCCTCGAGTGCGTGCATCTTGAGGTTTAGACTTCTGGCATTGAGTAGTATTACCTTTAGTTTTTTTATCCTTGGGTTGTCTATGGATGTGGGTTTGTCCTTTGAGCCTTGCCTAAAATAGGCACTATGGGGGTGGCAAGAGCCTTGGCCAGTATACGAAAGCCTAAGGGTGACAGGTGCAAGCTGTCCCTAGTGAAGCAACATGGCTTGTCGAGCATGTCATCCCAGGCTGACAGACACTGGATCCCCTTTGAATGACACCAATACTTTAGTCAATTGTTGAAACTGATCATTTTGTCTTTATACTGTGGCATCATTCTTGGTGAGGGCAAGATGCTACTCAAGGTCAGGGTCATACCAGCCTGGGCTACATGGTCAGAGAGCTCCTCTATGTCTCCTTTCATGTAGTCCAGGGAGGTATGTCTCAGGTCATTCACACCAGCATGGACAATGACAGAGTCATACTTGTACTTGCTTTGGAGTGACCTGAGTGCTTGCATTATGTGGCAGATCCTGGCACCTGACAGGCAGCTTACAGTGACCTTCTCCTTGTTCAGTCTGGTGAGTGGGACATCAGTGTGCCGGACAATAGAGTCCCCTATAACAAGTGTATTTGGTGTGTTGTTTGGCCTTAAGGGCTGTGACTGTGAGGCACACTGATTTTGTGAGATATGTGATTTGTGGGTATTGTTGAGGGGTGGCTGTTGCTTGGATATCTGCTTAGGAGGTCTTTGCTGTTTAGGCAGTTTTTATTTAGAGCCTCCAAGTATGTTTTTGTGTGTTTATGTGTTGGGTATGCAGATGCAATAGGTCTGTGTGAGACTGGATTTATGGTGTGGGTGGTTACCTTTTCCTCCTGACTGACTTTGCCAGTCTTGGGTTGAGAGAGCTCTGCCTCCAGTTTGGCTGTGTAACTGCATCTCTCACATGTATTAGAGTTTGTTGGAAGGAGAAGAGGGTTGTCTGTGTACATAAGGCAATTGTAACATTGCCTCAAAATTCCCAGATTCACCAGCTGGACTGGAGAGTAACCTTGAAACTGACCCTTGGACATACCAGATTAGCATAGGGAACTGTTTTTTACTGGTCAGATTAGGGAAGGGAAATGATTTTTCACTTGATCAGGAAGGACCAATCGGGAGCCTAATACTTATGAGAAGTCAAGGAGGGTGTAGTGCTTTAGTTAGTTAGTGTTTCCTTATAAGAGCTGAGCAAGTGCAGGGCTTTAAAAAGAGAACAGAGTGATTACTTTAGGAGTTTGAACAGTTCTAAGGGAAAAAGTGAAGAACAGACTTTCTGGAGCCTGGAATAGTTTAAACCTGCTTAGGCGACACTGCCCGATGCTGCTCAGTGTGCAAAACCGCGCAAAAAGAGAGTTGTAGGGTTTTAAGAGAGAGAGATCAAGGAGTTTAGAATTGACCCAAAATGGCCAATAAAACTACAGCTTCTAGGTAGTAACCACTCATCCAGGGACAGGCAGGCTGTTCAGTGTTAACCACTCCCACTGGTGAACACAGAGACTTCCCTTTAGCCCAAGCAAGCACTGGCCTTCTAGAAACTTCCAAACAGTTCAGAACAGCAAATCTGTAACTGAACTTTCTTAACTTTCAGAAAGTGGGAAAAAAGCAAGATTTTTTTTTTCTTTTTGTTGTAGTTTAAAGGTAGCAGAGATACACAAGCAGCAAAATAATCACAACATTGCAATAAATGACCCCACACTTGAGTGCTAGGCCAAAATCAGGTAAAATGCAGTTTTTAGAGAAAAAAACGATGTTAAATTAAGTGCAACATGGAAAATGCAGTAAACAGGCTCTAGATGTGTTCCAAGTACTGTTACTGTTACAGATATAAACTTTAGCAAGCCAGAAAATGCCAAAAAGTAGGCGGCAAAGAAGTAAAACTTAACAAAAAAATCAGAAGAAAATACTTAAAATCACAAAAGAGGAGAGGCCCCAGCACCAAGCCTTGATGAACTCTCCCAGTGACTGGCCTTTTGTGGAGATAGGCTCCCCTATGCTAACTTCTAACTATTAAAAAATGCACAGAAAAGAGAATTAAATCACATATACTTACATTAAAATAAAAAGTTCTTTGATTTCAGCAGTTGCACGTGTAATTTTAGATAGTGCAAACAGAGATTTTATAAGAAGATATGCAGAGGCTGGATTCAATTCTCCAGTGAATATCAAAAACTGAAGGCAGGATAGGATGATATGTTTCAGAGGACTTGAAGGCTAACCTGATGAAATCTTGTTGATTTTATGAATGAGTAAAGTGCTGTTATGTGGTTTTCTTGAGTTGGTTCTTTTGCTTGCTTTTCAAAGTAATTTAAAAATGTTACGCAGCAATAACATTGTATTATAATAAAGACTGACAACACTGCATCATGATAGCTTATAAACAAATCCAGTGACTTGTATATCTGCTAATAAGCATCACAGGTATTTAAGCTGACGTTTTGTTATGGAGATCATTAGCTGTTCAGCCTCAGTAGTGTTATAACAAGATTAGTGCCTTTTTGGAATTTCAAGACTCTATATTACAAGTCCTGAAACTAAGAATAAATAAAATAAAATAAACATAAATAAATAGATAAATAAATGAATAAGCACAATTGTACAGTTATAGCAGTAAAGTGCAAAACTCACTGTAACACATTAAAAGGACCTTGGTAAGGAGTCAAGCCACATTCTATCCCCTTGTATTTGTGCGTAATATCTTCAACATTACTGTACTTCAGAAAAGGGGGAATTCTCCAAGATACAGCAGTTTAAGACTTGGTGCATGTCTCCTAAATCACGCTTAATTTCCCTTTGTTCCAGGACTCCTCTTGACAGGTTTAAGACATAGAATGGCAAACAGAGAATGAGTTGCTAACAATTAAGTAGTGCAAGTTACTTTGTCATGGAATAATATTGGGTTATATTATCTGTGAATAAATGGGGAATGTATAACAGGCTCATGGCTAATAGAGCTCACATTTGCAGCTTGCTTAAGATGGCAATGACAGGATTATCTCAAGTGCTTTAAGCTATCTTGAGCACTTGTCTTCAGGAGCAATGCTACCTTAACAAAAAGGGAGCAAGCAATGAGAATGCAACTTCCCTTTTGCCATAACTCTCAAACTCTTGCTTCCAGAATCAGGGAGAAATCCAAAAATAATCAGTGACAAATGCCCCATATCAGGGACACTTTCTAAAATATTACTACAATTAACTTAAAAAGCGGGCAGAATAATAGTACATGTATTAATTTGCATTTTCTGAAGCACAATGAGTCTATAGTTGTACTTCATGGGTACTTAGGTACTTGTTACTAGGTGTTTGATCCATGAGGATCTTTAGAAACCTACTCATACATTCCCATGACATTTTTCATTAATCCTTGTATTGTAAGTATGAGTAATTCAGAGATGAGCAGAACATTTACATGTTGCTTTTATTCATGAGAGACAAGAGTACTAAACCAGGGATGAATTTGCAGTTACTCATCTTTTCATCCAGATTACATTTGAATATTAAGAGAAATACTTTTGCTTTATGTGGACAGAAGATGATTCCTAAGAAGTATTATTCTCTGTGATACATATATATCCCTCCAACATATTCTGTTTATGTTGTGAAAGAGATTGAAATCTCCTGAGTGGGTGTTTATAACCTCATTGAACTGGCAAATATGCAATAGGTCTGACAGGACTGGGTCTATTGAGGCTCTGTATATGAAACAGAGATCACCAGCAGTTTAGCTAGAGTAGGCTGAAGGGAACAACTGCCCTGGGAGCAAAGTGTTGGTGTCTTGATTGGCCAATCCCGATCTCTCTTTAAATCTTACCAGCTTTTGAAAGTTGGTATTGCAATTGCAGTCAAACCTGAATACTGCAGTGCTCCATGTGTGATCTAAACTGTAGCAACTGCTTGATACATTGTAGCAAGCAGTTTGCTACAGTTTAAAAGTAAGCAATTGAAACATGCTGAGTCCTGTAGTGCTCTGTGTGGGGTATAAACTGAATGGCAGCAACAGCTTGCAACAACTTACTGCAGTTTAAAACAAAAACAATTTGTTTTTTTCATTTGTAGCAAGCAACTTTACAGTTTAAAATAAATATTTTTCATTTTCTTTCTTTCTTTTTGTTCACAAAATGAGAGGAAGGAGGGTCAGGGCAGGGCACAAAAATGGATGGGGCCTGATTGGCTGGGGCAAGGTGGGTGACATGTTGTGTATCTGGCTATCTGGTTGGTATTTCAGTAGAAGGTGTGGGCCTCTTTTTTTTTTTTTTTTGCTGTTTTGAAGAGCTGGGTGTAGATGTTTGGACTGGATGCAGTTTTACAGAAGTCCTTTTTTGATGAGGTGTGGGGGTGGGGCGCTTGTTTGTGGTACCAACACAGGGCAGTGGTTGAACCAGCTACACTTTTGGAGATTACCTGTAAGACAGCAAAAAAAAAAAAAAAAAAGAGGAACAAGGCTTTGTGATAGTCTGCATCATTTTTATGGATCAGCTCCTTGATTTCCTTAGGAAGTACGTGTTGTGGTAAGTTGTGTCAGATGTTTGAGCAGATACATAGGTACATACCAAAGAGGACATTATACTCTATGATCAGCCTGAAGAGTGGGGAATGCAGTGTAATTATCACACACCTAGACCTGGGCACCATACTCTTGGTACTAAACTGCACAGTTAAAAAGGACTTTCTTACAAAAGTGAAAACATGGTCCTGAAGGACAAGCTTCCACATCTCTAACTACTGTATCAGTTTTCATGGTTGTGTGTTATCAGTGTGATAGTTGCAAGGGACTGCTTGTTTGCTGAAAGATACAGTTATACATTTCTTAGGATTAGTTTTAGTCCATGTTTTTGACACTAGCTATTGCTTTGGAAAAAGGCCTTCCATGCTGTAGGTAGATTGGACACTCTAAACTGGCCCTAGGTGTGAGTGTGTGCATGTGTGTGCCTTCTGTGGAAGGTTGGGCGCTGGGCTGGCAACTCGACACCATAAAAACTCCACTGCCAATCATGAGTGGACAAGTGATCTGCTATGGCGACCACTAACCGGGAAAAGCCGAAAGAAGAAGAAGAAGAAGAAGGAGGATCCTGGTATCCTCTGGGGACATTATGATGGTATCACGTTTACAGTCATCTTCATATTTGGTAAGCCCTATAAACCTTTAACTGTAGCTTTGACCTCCAAAAAGTAAATGCCAACAGGAGTGGCTCATGGAATAACCCCTGTGGTATATCACTACTTACTGATCTTTAGGAGGAAGAAACCAGCCCATCCTAATTTCCTATGTTCTATTTGTGAGCCAATTTGCTATCCAAGTTACATAGGAATTAACATTTAGCTGGGATAGTTTATCTACAATATCTGAGAGTGGGAACTTGTCAAATTTCTTTGTGAGGTCTAGATATGTGATGTGTACTGATTTACCCTCTCAAAGAAGTCAACCAGGTTAACTAGGCAGGATCTGCTCATAATTAATTATTAAGAATAACTCACTTCCTTTGCTCCCAAAATGACCAGTTTAAGAAAGGAATAGAAGGAACAGAGCAATATTTTGACCCAAAAAACATGACAATTGTAAGGCTTGACTTTTGCAAGTTTCCGTCCTATTTTTGACAAGCTGTTTCTGCCTAAATGGAATGCAGGCAATATGATTTATCTCTCCTTAGCAGTCTGCATGCCAAAGAGAAACAGTAATACAAGAATTCATATCTTGAAATGTAAGTAACAAAAGAGCATCACACTCTTTAACTTGAAGCCAGTTAACTCTGACTAATGTCTTACATGATCCTTTCTCATGTTAGCAGTATTAATCTTCAAACCTTATTAATTAAGAATTTTAAGGCACTCATTTTACAGAAAGAAGTGCTTTCAAAAAGTTGTAGACCATAATCAAATACTACAAATAATATCAAATAATACAGAAGGGCCTCACTGACACAGATGCCTGGTGTCAGAGCCATGACCTCAAGCTCAATGCCAAAAAGTGCAGTGTCATCCCCTTTGGTAAAAACTCTGTACCCATGAACTACCACATAGGCAGCAATCTACTTAACACTGAATTCATGATAAGAGACCTTGGGACCCAGGTAGACAGTAGTCTCTCCTTTATAGTCACATTGCCACAGTAGTCAGGAAGTCCTTCTACGTGGCACACCTCATCATAAAAGGGTTCTCATCCAGGAAAAAAGAGGTCATTGTTCCCCTCTGCTTGTCACTCATTAGACCCATTAAAGAGTACAATGCCCCTTTTGGAATGCACCTCACAAGACATCTGCAGCAGCTGGAAAGGCCACAGACGTACCTCACAAAGAGGATTACTGGCCTCAAACAAATGCCGTACACTGACTGCCTCAAAAAACTCCAGCTTTACTCCGTAGCATATCGCCTACTCTGAGGTGATCTTTGCCTAACATATAAAGCAATGTCAAACCCAGAGCTGTTGAACATGCTGCACCTAAAGAAATCCCAATCCATCCAAGCTACATGCTCCAGGGACCTAAACCTTGTCTCACCACAATAAACAGGACATGCTGGATGGATAGATTCCTGTCCCAGAGACTTCCTATACTCTGGAACAAGCTACCCATCTATGTCAAGCAAAGTTCTTCATTAGCACTCTTCAAGAAAAATCTTGATGAGTGGATGGGAAATAGGAAATACACCCCGGGGATCACTTCTGTGTCTCTGCTGGACAGTGGCACAGGAAAATAACTTTCATGGGTGGCGTAAGCTATGGTACCTTGCTGGCTAGGCTTATGTAGGCCCTTGGGCCGAAAGATTAGTACCTACCTATGAACCTATGAACTAGGAGCAAAACTCCATTAGAGATTGCCATCCATTCTACTATAAATAGAAATAAGAATATTTTGGCTTAAACACAGCTGCTTGTTGACTCTGCTTTTGATGGTTAATGTGGAGGTTGAAAGATAGGGTAAGACATGGGAGTATGCATAGGCGAGAGAGATAGACTTAGCTCAAGCCAAACTTGACTTTCAGTATAAACTTGGCTCAGGTTAAAGAGCCTAGAAAGATGAGCTAGCTTCTTATTTTTTTTTTGGTAGCTGCTGATTTCAGATTCAACCGGTATGCTATTTGTGTTCTCTGATATGTCCAGTCTGAGCATATGAGAAATGTGGTTGGCTAAAGCTTCAGTGGGGGTGGTACCACTAAGATCTGAGTCAGATTTATTTTTTCTATTTTTTTTCCTCTCAATTCAGATTGAATCTGCAGGCTATGATTGCTCTCTTTTAGGTCCAGTCTGTGAATACAAGCGCAGTGTTATCAGGAAGTCAGTTTATACAGCTGGTCTCCTGCATGAGGAATTTAGAAAATATTTGTTTTGAAATGAGTGATACAATGCTGGACCTTTTAAAAATAAATCTATAGTTAGTTATAGGTTCTTTGTGCTGTTTAACAGGAGTGGTGATATAAACGATGTTGTTATGGGAGAACTGATATGCAAGATGTTTGCTTAAGCTGGGGATGCGCCTTCGGTGAGAGATTAATCTGGAGAGCACCGCCACTGAGATCGCCTGGATTGCAAGATGGAGTCAAATCTTTTCATGCTTGTTTTTGAGTTTCAAGGTAAGTCGAATTTATTTATTTTTTTATTTATTTAAGAATGCATTTTGTAAAGTAGTAGAGGTGGACAATTTGAATTATATTCTGGAGTATTGCTTCAATGGGAGACTAGGTAGATTACTAAATCTGTGGGTAGAAAGTGATAATTGCTGTAACTTGTTGGGAGAGGAGGGCAATAATGTATAGCTTCTCAAAGCTACAAGTTAATAATTTTTAAACTTGTCCTTCACTTTCTTTATAGCTTGTTATCAGAAAGTGTACAGAGATGGTATCCATCATTTTTTTGGAGGGAAGCTATGGTATAGTTCAAAGGGAAGGGCAGTTTTGTTTTCAGGTTAGCCTAAGGGCAGAACACATATTTATGAATAACAATTTGAAATTCATTACTGAAACTACAACTTATTTCATTTTCTTCACAGAGGAATTGCTTATTACAAAATGTTTACTGAAGTGACAATTTTGTTTTGTGGGGAATACTTTCTTGAAAACAGAGGGATGTTACATTATTAATGCAAATGCATTATTAAAACAAATAGTTTGGGGGTAATGGGGTGATGATGCTTGCATAAGCGCAACATACTGAAATTATATTCTTAAGAAAAATATATTTCATGGCTGAGGGGCAGAATATGTGGCTAAAAGTAGCAAGCTGATCATCGTCAGTTCTGTTCATTTTCTTCTCAGTGAGATATCAGAAGTGTTAGCAATCTGAGTGGGGAGGGTGCTGGCAATGTAAAATAAAGAGGTTGCAGAGTTCCATGACAGATTTACCTTTTATTTTGTTTAATAAAAGGTAAATCTGTTGTGGAACTCTGCAACCTCTTTATTTTACATTTTGGTACTTTGTGTGGTTGTCAGAGTGAACTCAGTACTTGCCCAAATTTTTTTGCAGGGTGCTGGTAATGTTTGAAAGCAAAGTCAGTTATAAATTTTTAAAAGTATTTTGATGACATTCAGACCTACTTCATGGCATTGAGTTAATAAAGTGACACATTGTATTTTCTTTACTGTTTTTCATTACATTTTTGGATTTGAAAGAATCTTTTGAGAGATAGGTGAGCTATTTGTAAAGATGAAGAAGTAAGCAAAGGAGTTATGGTCGATCAGTACAAATAACCAACACTAGGCAGTCTGTGCCCTGTAAGCAGAGACACAGTGAACGCCCTCCGTACCCTTCGACCAAAGGGGGCCCCGCAAGGAAGGGGGCCCCTAAAAGTGACAAGAAAATGTAAGGTGATACATCATAGTGCTATTGGTAGCCATCAGTTGTCTGTCAGTCAGTTTTGAATTTTAGTTGGGTCTGCAGCCACACATAGGCAGAATTTGTTTCAGCTACAAATAATTGTGTCATCATGAAACTAACAGGAAATGTATATTCTCCCACAAATCTCTGGACAGCTGTTACATTTCATGTTTTTTTGGGACACAAATCCCAGGTAAAAGCTGTCTTATTCCATAAATAGAGAGGTGCTAAACCCTAGTAACTTAACACTGTTGTATAACTCCATCACCAGTTTCTTTTTTTAGTCAACTGTTAGTTTCTATCGTCTCTTACTGGTCCGTGCATACAGCCATCTGTCCTTGTTACCAAATGAACATTCTAATTCACTTACCAGGTGACAACTTGAGCTTATTTAAAACCCGTCGTAGGTGCCTTAATATTTCACAGGATTTCGGAGGAGGCCTCACGCTCTGTAGGACCTGTGTCAAGAGGACAGTGCCATGTGCTGATAATTTAATTGTGGATTTAGCTGAGTGTAATGCTAGTGGGCATTATTGTGTTTAGGGAATAGGCAGCAGTCCACTGGTAACCTGATTGGAGAAAAAGGAACTTTCTCTAGAAGGGTGTTAATATACAAATAATAGCCACGGCAAGATGGGTCTGCTGCTTCATAGAAGAAAAGAAAAGAAGCTTGTGTGTGACACTGTATGAGACTAAGTAATACAGAGATTGAACCATACCTCTCAACTTCTTACAGCAAGAAATATGGACAAAGCCATTAATTAAAGTGGGCTGAAGGCCCAAAAATAAAGACATTTTTTTTTAATATTGCACTTACAGACATAGAAAGGTGATACAACAGGTTTTGCTTTACTGTGAATTTTCTGAAGGGTATGCAGTCTTAAACTCAAATGGCTGTCATTCTTTTCTAACTTCAGTCTTTAATGATTTGCCACTAATCTGTCAGAAAACCACAATTTTATGAAAAATTGACCAAAAATATGAGGTGAAAATCCGGACGTTCTGCAAAAATCTGTAAAGTTGAGAGGTATGCCTGGGCGAACGAGCAGATATTTTAAACTCGTTGAAGACTTCAGCAGCATAAAACAGGCAAAGGTCATCAAGACTGTATGGTGAAATGGTTTGCCCTTTGGTCAGGCATAGTAAACTGTACATCTATTGACCAAGTCAAATTGCAGGCTTTTATGAAAAAAAAGAGATTTTTGGAGAGATGTTGTCAAACGCATGATTGATGTCATTATTTTCTTATCCGAAAGAAACTTGGCATTTTGAGGAAGTAATGAAAAGCTTGGTGATCGTTCGAATGGCAACTTTTTGGGACTGTTTGAATTGTTTGGAAAGTATGATACTGTCCTCAGTGAACTTTTACAGAGGATTAAGAAGACAGAGACACATGTCCAGTACCTCAGTCCACAGATCCAAAATGAGCTGATTCAGTTTGTTGCCAGTAACATTCAAGAGGCCAACATAGCACAACTTAAAAAGCAAAATATTGCTCAGTTATTTTGGACTGTACTCCCAACGTGTTACATGAAGTGGTGTTATGCTTTGTTGAATGCAACGGTGATGATGGTGTCAATATTCATGAAGCTTTTGCTGGTTTTCTTAATATTCATGATACAACTGGCAAGTCTTATTGGAAGCATTTTTTGAAAAGGCAGACAACTTAGGAATAGACATTGCTGACATGAGAGGCCAAGCTTATAATAACGACTCCAATATGAGAGGAAATAATCAAGGAGTTCAAGCCCGCATGCTAGAAATAAATGACCATGCATTGTATGTGCCATGTGGAGCTCACACTTGGAATCTTGGAATCTCAGATGCAGAAAAGTCATCAAAATATGCTGTTGACTTTTTTGATCTGATTAACAGAATATACGTTGTCTTTTCATCACCTTCACATTGGGATATACTTCAAAAATATATGCCAAGATCTGTTAAAGGGTTATCGGACACTCGTTGGGAGGTGAGAATTGATGCTGTAAAGCCATTGCATTATCACCTTGAAGAATTGTGCAATGCTTTGTCATCTTTGCGAGAAGATGCACTCGAAAAGAAAGATGGCAACACGGCAACAGAAGCCAGTGCACTTTTAGACCATGTCACTACATGGCCTTTTGTTCTGACTGTGCGCACGTGGTACAATGTACTGTTTCACGTCAATAAAGCCAGCAAATTAATTTGGTCACCAGATGCTTCAATTGATGTCCTGCAGGCAGAAGTCTGTGCTACAATGAATTTTTTGCAAGACTATTAAAATACAGGATATAACTCTATAGTCACAAATGCACGTGAAATAGCAGAGCATATGGGTACTGAGCAGGTGTTTCCAGAAACCAGAGTGCCACATAAGAAGAGAATGTTTGATTACGAATGTGCTGATGATTCGAGTCGTCTTTCTGCTGAAGAAAAATTCAAATCGCAGTTCTTTCTTGTTCTCACTGATCAGGCCATATCTTCTGTTTTGTCATGATTTGACTAACTCATGGAGTGGTATAAGTTGTTTGGATTTCTGTGCAATGCTAACAGCCTGAAGCAGTATCACAGAGAAAATGAACTGGAGAATCACTGCAAAATTTTGAAAGAAAAATCGGAGACATTGATGCCAATGCATTCATAATGGAATTGAATCGTTTTATTTATGTCATTGAGAAAGAGAGTGGACTTGTCATGGCAACCGATTTTTTAACGTAGATATACAAGAACAGCCTTCAGGAGATATATCCAAATCTTTGCATTTGCATCAGAATTCTTCTGATCACACCAGTTACTGTCAGTGGTGCTGAAAGGAGCTTCAGCAGGATGAACCTGATCAAGAATATCTTGCACTCAACCATGACAGATGACAGTCTTTCTGCACTTGCAGTTATCGCAATCGAAAACAAGATTTCCAGATCTCTGGACTACGATGCACTGATTAACCAATTTGTGGAAAACAAGGCTTGAAAGAAGCACTTTGCATAAATAAGCTAACGGTGTATGGAATACATGTACACTGTAGGCCTATGTATACATAATATGAACCCTGTATATATATGTTAGCATGCTAAGAAGACATTTGTCACCCTGTTCTGTTCCAGACATGCTTTCTTAATAATTTGTATGCAATTTTGTGTGCATTATGCTAAGTGAACAGTCATGGGCCAACTGCACTACAATGCAGCTTTTAGAATTACATTTCATGTATTTCATTAATGATGAATACAGCATACGTGAGTTAATTGGATGAAATCAGTCTTTTGACATGCATATTTATGCAACCGAAGAACTGGATTTATTATTATAGTTACACTATAGTAAGCACTAAGCTCTAGTAGTTTAGGATTATTTTTAGCTTGGTCTTTAGGCATTTGTTGATGTGTGTGGACAGTGTGGCCAATAAAATGTTAATTTCAGAGGGATGGTGTAAAGGGCCCCAGATGTATGTTTGGAGGGGGCCACGTTCTTTGTTGCTATGGCCCTGCCTGTAAGTTAGGACTGAGATAGTGTCATTGGGCTTAAATTGGCATTTTTTTGTGCTTTATACCAAGGTATCTTACTATAAGTGTTTGAATTTTTTATTTTAAACTGCCTTAGAGGAACTAGCTTTTATTAGCTATTAAAAACAAGCATTGCAGAGGACGTTTGTTACAACCTGGTGCTATACTTGGTTTCTACATTCCATTTTTTGTCTCCATTTTCATTGTTGGCTCTGGCTCTACTCTTAATGGGCTTTAAGAACTGAGCATCTAGATCTGGCTCTACTCTTCTTCAGAAATTCTAGGCTTTCCCACCTGGAGGTATAAGTCCAAATATTTATACATGTCATTTCTGTCCAGTGTTGTGCCATCAGTTAAATGCAAAATCATGTTTCCTGAGACTCTGAGAACCAATTTACAAATAGCATGCAGTTATTATTATTATTTTTTGTATTGTTAAAGAGGTTTCTGTGAAAAAAATAATAAATAAGCAAGCAATTTATTTTGGCCTTTAGGTTACACTGCAGGTCAGTTTCGAATAATGAACTCCAGAATAAAATATGGCAGTCAGATATTCTAATCTTGTTTAACTATTTGTAGGACAGTGATGAAATTAAAAATGTCCTAAGAACTCAGTCTTGAGGAATTTATCTTGGATGCTATGGGAAAGATGTTTCCCCTACTGTGAGTCTGAAGCTACTTGCTGGTACATTTTACAAAGAAAGTTTCCTCCATTACTGACAGTATCTGGAAGGGGTTCAGACAACTGAAAGCTTTTATTAAGTTTGTTTCCAGCAGAAGTAGTAGTTCGCGGTCCACATTACTGTTTATGTCAAGAGATGTGTTTTTTATTTTTGTCCACAGAACTGAGCCAGTGGCTCTCCCTTCCTGCCACTAACTGACCCATTCATTCCTTCATCAGGATGAGACCCTTCTGGTTCATTCATTCTCCAGTGGTGGCATGAGTCAGGTATTATGGAATGGGCCAGTCTGTAGATCCTGGAGACTATCCTATCCCCACCCCTTTAAGCAGCTTGTTAGCACTACCCTAGATGCCTTGAGGGTTGCATGTGTGTTTCCACACTTGCACTATGTCATGACCAAGTGGCTCATCACTTGTTTTGAAGGTGCCATGGTTTCTCATGCAGTGGTGATACACCTTCATTCCTGCCAAACTGCCCCCCAGGATGGCTGGGCTCTGCTACAGCTACCTTGGGAGTTGCATGTGTGTTTCCACAGTTGTGCTATATCCTGACTAAGTGACTCATCATTTATTGTGTAGGCACACTGGCTTTTCATGCAGAGGAAATACACCTGCATTCCTGTCAAGCTGCCCCCTCCCCCCAGCATGGGCGGGCTCTGTTACAGCTACCTTGATTGTAGCATATGTCATTTCACACATGTGTTTCCTGCCAACCAAGTGGTACATGAATTGTAGTGTGGTCACTATGGCTGTTCATGTTGTGGTGCTATACCTACATTCCTGCAGCTGTCACCAATGCAGTTAGCCAAGCTGCCTTCATTCCTCTAGGATGGGTGATCAGGCTTTAGCTGCACTTTCTCATCCTTCCCCTCCTGGTGTCTCCATTGTCAGTGCCACTAGCTGAACAATGGTTGTCTGGGGTGCACGCAAGGCTTTATACTTCTGTACCATAGGGTTAGAGCAGCAACAGGAATATTGATGAGATATGTCTACTAGATCAATAAACTTGCCTGAAGTACAGGTAGAATGCTGCAGTTTTCTACGCAATGCTACACTAGTTAAAGAATAACCATTTTAGACCTCCAGTGTAACCTTATATAAAATATGTGTATTTGATGCAATGTCTATCCTTTGTACTTATAATCTTTACTATTTTCTGTGTCATTCTGAATTTCTGTGTTTCATTATGTGAACTGGAACTTTTCTCATTGGGCCTCCACTGAAAACGAAACACTTTTGTGCCCAGTCAATCTGCTCCAGTAAACAAATGCTAATTAATAACTAAAGCCCCTGGCCAGCCAAGATAAAATAAAGTCCTGCTTGTAATATTATTGTAAGGGAGGTGTGATAATGTTGGGAAGAGGAGTAATTAAACCTCTGTACTACAAAGTGGGAACACACACAGTCAGTGATATGTTGAGTATGTAATCCCGTGTACTCTGTAGAGAGTTTAGGAAGCTATCGCTCTATTATGTCCCATTAAGATATCCATGCCTGCATGTTTTCCTCAGAAATTAACATAACTTCTTCATTGTGATTGGTTTAAACCAAAGGTATGCATGTGTGTGTGGTGGTGATGGGGTACCCAAGGTTCAGCAACTGAAAAAGAAAAATCTTTCACAGGATGGGAATGCCGTAAAATTAAAATAAAGCTAAGCTCAATGCCAAACAACTGAGGCACCAAATCAAATTCTAAAGTAGTCCAGTCCTTGGATTATCAGGTAAGTGGTTTAACAGTTATAGACAAACCAGTGATTTTGTTGACTTATTTCCTAAAATGATTTGGATGGCTAGCTTGTTTTGTTTGCTGTTACTTTTCTACTTAAATACATTTCAAAGAGCAGCAAAGCAAAACAGATCTGTTAGAGATATTGAGTAATTTAAAGCTGTTTGGGCTTGTTCAATAATTTTACACCTGCTTAATCGCAGATGTGAAACTTTTCTCTGTCCAAGTCCTATGGTAATAGGAAGTTTGTGGAAAGAGTATTAATCAATTACAGTATGAAATCTATAAGAATTTGCAAGGTTTTTGGAAGGTCCTTGTTTTTCAAAGCTGGACCCCAATCATTTTCAGCTAAGAAAATGTATTATAATGAAGTGATTCAAATTCAACCATACATACTATGAAACTGAAATTAATGGCAAACAAACCTAAATCATTTTATTAACACTTTGTATCCTAAACTGTGACAGAAACCTAAGCCACTGAGCTACTGTGCCACCTAGCAAAATCCATAGATTTACAAAACATTTGAATGCTTGTGTGAATAGACCTTGCATATGGAACCTTTAAGAAAATATGCTATTATCTATTCAGTATGATTCTGATTCTTTTATCATAAAGAGTTTTGTTGTAGCTGTTAGTATGGAAACACGGGATTGATTTATTCCATCTCCATTTTTATTTTATGTGAATTGAAATAAATTAAGTATATCAAAACTCCTGGCACATGCTATAAGGAAGTGGTAAGTTTAGTGGGTCTCAGAATGATAATAGAGGCTAGGCTGTCCAGCACTCAGCTTAGTGTAATTATAGTGACTGTGTTTTTGTCTTTTTTATTTCATTGTGATGCAACAAAAACTCATTGGTTGCTTACAGTGACCTCATTATTTGTGTGAGAGTGCTATCTATGGTTAATGGAGTTTTTAACTTTTCACCAGTGTTGCATGACTTTGAAGTTGGTATAGGTAAGTTCAGCTATGTGGGAGGCTTACTCCTTGCAACAATTGTTTTTCCATGTTTTTCTACATTACAGCTAGTTACAGACCCCCAACCATGACTCAGGATGCCCACTCCACCTATCTGGACTTACTTGAATCCATCAAGATTCAACCCTCTACTCTGATCTTGGGTGACTTTAACTACCTAACCATAGAGTGGAAGACCTATTCTAGCCCAAAAATGAATGTCCAGAGATTCCTTCACTTCATCAATGTGAATGCATTGGATCAGCTGGTCAACACCCCTATGAGAGGTGAAAATATCCTGAACTTGGTCCTAACCAACATGAGTAGCAACTGCGGCACCCCTACAGTTTCATCCTTCTTGGTAAGATCCGACCATAAAGCAATCACTTTTGAAGTCAGCATCTCCCCTGACCCCCCCCCCCCCATTGTCAGGGTGAAACAAAAAAAAAAAGCTTTTCCAAAGCTGACTACAATCTCCACAGAGCAGGTATAAGCAGCTTTACAGCCCCTGTCCCTTCAGCTGGAACTAGAAATAATGTCCATACCTACACCAAGAAACTATATGAGCACCTACATAGCTGTATGGACTCAGCAATACCTGACATGACCAAATCATTGTCCTCAAGGAAGAGTAAACCTGTCTGGTGGGCAGCAGCAATAAATAAACTCTATAATAAAAGGAAAAAAAATGCTGTCCAGGGCCAAGAAGGAGAAGATGCCAAGTTGAAAGAATCTCTTCTTTGTCTGAACAAGCAAATAAGGTCACTGGTGAAATCCTCTATGGCTAACTTTGAGTCCAAATTGGTCACATCCACTAAGGACAATTTCAAGGCCTTCTTCACATATGTCCACAATCTCAAAAGTAATACCCAAATCTGCTCTGAACTGGTGATTAATAACACCACATACACAAACACCATAGATATAGCCAACCTGCTGGCAGACAGGTTCAGGGAAAACATCACCCCCCCATCAGTAAACCAGGACATCCCCGGCACCTGGCCCCCTCCACTCATCACCATGGAGCAGGTCTTCAATGCCCTATCAAATAAAAAAATATAGTCTCCATGGAACCCGATAATATCCCTGGCTGTATCCTACATGAACTCAGGCATGAGCTCTCAGTTCCATTAGGCACCCTATTCAACCAAAGTCTGAGCGCTGGCTTCATCCCAGCCAAATGGAGGACAGCCACTGTTATCCCTCTACACAAAGGTGGATCATCTACTGATCCAGGCACTTATAGGCCATCAGCCTAACTAGCCTGATGTGCAAGATCATGTAATGCATTATCATGGACCTTATAAACAAAGACATTGGCAACCTCCAAAGGCTTGACCCCACACAGTTTGGTTTTGTCAAAGGGAGATGATGCCTGTTAAACTTGGTTGCCTTCTTCGAAACAGTCACCAAAGCCATGGACGAGGGGAAGACAGTGCACACCACCTACCCTGAACTAGCCAAAGCCTTCAACACTATTCCTCACTCAGGCATAATAGATACAATCTCCCAGCTAGGCATCAACCCATATCTTACCAGATGGCTAGCTAACTGGCTCACTGATAGAACCTACTCAGTCAAAATAGGGGAAGATACCTCTATTAGTAGACCAGTAATGAGTGGTGTACCCCAAGGATCGGTCTTGGGGCCTCTACTGTTTAGGATATACTTTTCAGAGGTGCAAGTCAAAACCAGTGGTCTATGGCTGACCAAGTTTGCAGATGACTATAAGCTGGGCACTGTCTTAAATTCCCCTAATAATGTGAACATCCTCCAAGAGGGCCTTATCCAAACTAATGAGTGGTGTCAGAAGATTAGCCTCAAACTGAATGCCAAGAAATGCATTATTATCCCATTTGGGGAAAATGGCATCCCCACTAATTATCACATTAATAACAATGTACTAAGCTTGCAATCAGTTGTGAAGGACATGGGCACCCAGGTTGATAGCAACCTGACGTTTGACCACCACGTTGCCTCTGTTGTACAGAAGGCTTTCTACATGGTCCACTTCATAAATAAGGGTATTTCATCCAGGAACAAGGTGGTCATAACATCCCTGTTCTCCTTGATTATCAGACCCTTTATCGAGTACAATGCCCCCTTTGGCATGTACCCTGCCAAGCACATTCAGCAGTTGGAGAGACCACAGATGTTCCTGACCAGAAAAATCCAGGGTCTTAAACACCTATCCTATATATATCCTGTCTCTCTACTCAGTCTCATAAAGACTGCTCAGAGGTGACCTGTGTCTGGCATACAAAGCCATCTCAGACCCAGCCTTGATGGAGTTGCTGCATATCCGTAAGTCAAACTCCACTCACACAACCTGCACGCAAAGCCTCAACCTGGTCTGTGACATTAATAGAACTTGTTGGCAGGGCAGATTTGTGTCCCAATGACTCCCCCATCTGTGGGATAGACTCCCTCTCCATGTCAATCAGAGTACCTCTCTAGCCCTCTTTAAGAGGAACCTGGATGACTGGATGAAAAACAGAAAATACACCTCTGGGATCCCACGTGTGTCCCTGCTAAACAGGGGGAAACAGGTGCTGACTTTGTGGGAACATGGGTGAAATTCTTGACTAGGCTTATAAGGGTCTCCTGGCCAATAGCCTAGTATCAATATATGAACCTATAATTTTATTAAATTTAACAAAATTGACAAAATGCAGCTCATATTATAGTGATTCAAGTTAGCAGTGGTAAAGCACAGTAAAGGACAGTAACTAAAAGCCTATACAAACTATCAATATTAAATTACCCTTAAAAGAGAAATGAATGCCTGTATATATCAAAACTGATAAAAATGAAACATGCACTTATATCCTTCTGTTAGAAATGGCCATTTAAATCTATCTGCCCAGAAAGCTATCAGAAATTAAACTGATTTTCCACAACATTTGAAATCTACTCCCGAAGAGAGCGGATCACCATCAGATCTAAATATGTATACCTTATTACAGAAAATCCTCATTTATTTGGTAAATGCTGACTTCATATACCTCTGGTTAAATGTTATCCCTTAATGGATTTGCTATTTATTTATTTATATTTGCTTACCAAGCTAGAACACTGATCACAAAATTACCATCTGTAGGCTCAGCCTGGCTTACATCAAGTCAAAACAAAACAGTATACAGTGTACAATTAAATAGAGGCTATAATGAAGTTTGGACAGGAGAGTTTAACTCATTGCAATTTGTTGCATACACTCATTTTTGATTAACTTGATATTCCTGAGTTTGACTGTGGTTAACTATTACAAGTATATAATTTTAATCAGCTATCTGTGAAACTACTCTTTTGTTTTTATTTACACAACCACTGAAAATCGACAAGTCGTCTATATCAATGAGAACAGAGAGGCAAATGAGGGGAAGAAGAGGAATGGAAAAAAAGAAAAAAAAAAAAAAAAAGGAATACAAATAATAATGAAAAGAGAAGAGAAGGAGGAGTTATGGAAATTAGTGTAGTTATAGCTTATGTAGAGAGGTCAGTGGTATATATTCAGTTGAGAATGTCAGGGAATCTTCACTATCTTTATTCTGGACAAACTACTCAGTTATAACATCTGAGGCAGCAACACTGACATTACATGCTGTTTATGTTACTCCAGCTATTAACTCACTAAATGACTTAGTGAAATATTTATAATTATCACCAAGTTTATAAAGCGGTTTATAAAGTAGTTAACAACACTAATTTAACATTTTAATTTCAAAGAGGATTTTTATGTAATAGTCTGTTTTTGACTTTAAAGAAATAAATTCAAAGGTGTAATATATGGAAAAGGAATATTTCAGAAGTTCAGGCCAGGAGAGCTTACTCTATTCTTCTAGATACACTAATTTGAGTAGAAAATGCTATACGAAACTGATACTTGTATACCTGCCATAAATCAGAGAAAATCTAGAAACCCTAGATAAAACAATGTGTTTCACTGATTATGGAAAACTTAAAAAAGAAATCTCTTATAGGACGCATGAACTAAAATTTGAAATGTCTAATCCACTTTTACATCATCATTTACAGACTTAATTAAAAGGTTTGAAGAAGCACAAGAGCGAAAGTGAGACACAAAAGACAGAAGCAATAACAGCAAACTATCCATTAAGGGACATATATGTGGGATTAAAGCACAGGAAGTAAAAAAAAATCTTGATTTTGAAGCAAGCATCCACAAAACTAACATTATAGTTAGAAGACTACGAGGCTCATACACTTATTATATGTTACCTGATAGTGTCCAAGACAGTTTTATGCTTCTATTAAAAGATGCAAAGCTTATAAACATCACAGTACAAAGAGTACATGTGCTCTGAGGAATGTTGCAAATCCTAATACATGTAGGATTATTTAGTTTATAAAGGTGGCACTATCTGGAATGGATGAAATATGTGTATCATCGTATTTACAAAAAGCACAAAAGCAGAAATTTGCAAAATTTTAAGTATTGATGAAAATGAACTGATTCCCAATGGAATGTTGAGCAATGCTGCAGTTTACTGTGGATAGTGAAAAACACTGTATAATCCATACCTGAAGCTGAAAAGTCTTTACTAAAATGTTTCAAAAGTGGTACAGTCCTTACCAAGCTTTTATTTTTTTCAATACATTAATCATAGTGCTTAAGTAATCAGTAACAAGTTATTTGAAAATGGTAGTCTAAAAAGTATTCCTGTATCTTTAAGAGCTTGTTTGTATTCTGTTATTTGCATATACATTAAAATACTAGAAAAGGCAGTGTGAAAGTAAGTTAACAAGTCTCTATTAGCTATATTTTTTAAAGCTGTTTAAGATTTATCGCTTGTTAATTGAGCTTTTTAGAGTGCTACCACCATAAAGCTAAGTAAATAAGTGAATATCTTTGAAGTGAGAGAGCACTATATTTGTATGCAGATTAAACATAGTTATCTAATCACATTCCCTCCTAAACTACTTAAGTATGACAAAGATATCTGCCTTTTAACCTTTTCACAACTTAGTTTTAATCAGATAAAAAATAATGTTTAAATTTAAAATGTGTGCCTGCATATTTGCAATTCATGTGCATCTTGAGGATACCTAAATGCTGTTACATTTTTTTCTTTTTCAAATGTTGTATTGCACTATACATTGTGCAGATGTACATTTGTGAATGCCAGTTGCATGAAGATAAACGAGAAGGTAGCATGACGCTAGATGCAAACATGCAGGTTTTAAAACTTTTTTCTTTGTTATTTTCTGTTGGCATTTATTAACTTTAGTTTTCATGTTATATACTGCATGTTAAGTATGAGCTTTTTATGCCTTTATAGATCTCATTGGTGTTAACCATGGAAGTTTATGCACAGATTAATAATAAAAATAAATATAGTGGCCAGTGCCAAACCAAATCGCAGCCACTTAAGAAAGTCAAGAAACTATCAAAGATACACAGTAAGAATAATTTATTGAGTGCTTTTCTCCAATAATATTGATTTTTCAGAATACCAGTCAAATATATACTTACGTTCTTAAATAATCAGAGGCTGCATCATTCAACTATTTACAACCATATGACTAGAAAACAGTAAAAGTAATAAAATCAACAGTAAAAATGTGTAATTGAACCAGAGAAGAACATTCATAGTTTATATAATACCCAACAACTTCCAGAGTCTTCTGCTTCTAAAACTGTATT
>NC_056730.1:452561315-452701315 GCF_019279795.1 Protopterus annectens
ATATCTGTGTCAGATGTGTTTTCGACTATGGCCCAGTTTGCAGTCATCTGCAAACTTTGTCAGCCATAACCCTCCTGTGTTTGCTTGTACTTCAGAAAAGTAGATGCCGAACAAGAGTGGACCCAGGACTGAGCCCTGTGGGACACCACTTGTGACAGGCTTTGAGTCTGACATGGCTCCAGCAACTCTGACCCTGTGGGTTCTGTCACTTAGCCAGTTTGCAACCCATCTTGTGATGTATGGGTTTACATTCAAGCTGATGAGTTTTTCGATGATACCTGAGTGGGGTATTGTGTGAAGGCCTTTGCCAGGTCGAGGTAGGCTGTATGGACTGCCTTTCCTCATCAATGGCCTTGGTGACTGTCTCGAAAAAGTCAACCAAGTTTAAGAGGCAGGATCTGCCTTTGACAAAGCCAAACTGAGTTGGATCCAAAGTCTGCAAGTTCCTATGTCTTTATTTATGAGTTCCATTATGATCCTCTCCATGGCTTTGCAGATAAGGCTTGTCAAGCTAATGGGCGGTAATTTCCAGGGTCTGTGGAGGCACCGCCCTTATGAAGTGGGACCACAGTGCGTCGCCACTCCTTGGGTACGTATCCTGAGGTGAGGCTAAGATTAAACAGCTGTCCTAACTGTGGGTTTAATTCCTCATTGAGTTCATGAAGCACACAGCCGGGGACACCATCTGGTCCCATGGATGCTGTGTTTTTGCCTTAGTGAGGGCAGTTCTCACCTGGGCGTTGGAGATGTTTGGGGGCTACAATCCTCTGGAATAGATATCTCTCCTTTTGGGGGAGGGGAGAAGTTTGCACTGAACCTGTCAGCCAGTATGTTGGCAATGTGTGTAGGTTCAGTAATTTTCACATCATTTTGAACTAATTCTGAGCATATCTGGGAGTTTCCTCCTAGGTTTCTAACATAGCTAAAGAAGGCCTTATGATTCTCTTTAGAGTCCTTGGCGATTTTTCTCTCAAAATTTGCCTTGGATGATTTTATGAGAGCTCTTAGTTTTTACTTATAATGATCAAAGGTGTCTTACCTTTCAAGGATTTTGCTCTATCTTGTAGTAGCTTCCTCCTTTTGTTGTAGAGCTTGTTTATGGCTGGGGTCCACCAGACTGGACGCTTGCCTTTGGTACAGAGAGTCTTAGTTTTGTTTGGGATTGCCTGATCCATGCAGTCCTGTAGGTGCTGGTAGAAGGCATTTGTAAGTGATTCAGCGGTTTGAGTAATGTTTACCACTGGCTCAGGGGCCTTAAAGGAGACCACACTAGTTTTTAGAAGTGTGAAATCGGCTTTTGAGAAGTTTTTCACTGTGGTCTTTTTTGTTTCATATATATATGTTTACTATCATGAAGTCAAATTGCAGGAGGTGAGTCCACCTGCATGAAGTCGTACATCTTGAATGGCAGAATGTTAAACATTGACATTCCCGTCTATCCTACCTTGCTCCCTTCTGGGCACATGATAATGCTTGTTCCTGGATCCAGAATGGTAGGGAGTTTCAATGTTTGATATTTGTATTGGGTATGCCGGAATTTGGCAATCTGACTTTCTTTGACGTGCTACGACCATATATATCGATATATAGATATGTTAACTGCAGACAGGAATTTCACTGTTATATGCAAAGGTCTATATAAAAATTACTTTAACCATATTTTAAATATTACTCTTGCAACTTTTGAATCCACATATGTAAGGGACATTAAATGCACCTTGCTTGATGAGATCCCCTATGATTTTATTTTTTTAATTTGAACAAGACTGAAGAAAATAGTTTGGGTAAACTGAGAGTTGACCAGAAATTTTGGGTTTATGAAACTTAACAAGGAAATTGGGGTTATTATTATTAAACAAGTGGATTATATAGAGGATTATTACCAGATCACCAATCCTAATTGAGTTATATGTTCGATATATGGATGTCAAGAAATTCACCTCTCAAGCAATGCTCAAGAGATGAAATTCTCGGTATCCATGTCAAGAACACATAATAATAAGTTGGGAGTGGAGACTCAATCATAACTCTTTGTAGTGCCAGCAGCTTTTATCTGCTCCATGTACCAACAGTTAAAGTAAAAAAAAAAAAAAAAAAAAAAACTCTTTAAGTGTTTTGCTGTATTTCAAAGCTTAGAGAGTGCTGTCATGAAGATAGTGTGACCCAGTCCTTTCTGTTTACATTCTGCTTCCAATTTACTGAGGATTGAAGGCACTAAATAATAACATACATTTAGTTTTCATCAGAAAATGTAGGCAAGCACACTTCCTGTTATTCTGGCAACTTTCTAAGTTTGTTTCAGGAAGTCAGGACATGTTACTAACAGGCAGCAGACAGAACCAAATATTTTATTCTACTGCTGCCATTTGCTGGTCAGTGCTGGCAGATTTTAATGCTTAGCGCAGGACCTGACCTTAACAACTTCAACAGGGGCTACTTAGCATTTGTTAAGGTCAGGTCTCACACCAGTCGCACTTAAAGGATTGGCCTTTTTCTAGAAATCAGAACATAATTACCATGGTCCATGTAATACATGAATGAATGTTATGGAAGAGCTGCTTAGTGATAATAACAGTTATGTTACAGCAGGTTTCACAGAGGTGCATACTGTTTATACTTACATTAACAGAATGATGTCTGATTATCTAATTAAAATGCAGCATCTATTGATATTTACTGTTTTCAAAAGTAGATCATTCCAAACTGGGTATTTTGTTTGGGATTCCAATAATTCATAAATATTTGTTAAAGGCTCCATTTCATCTAACAGTAACTGTCTCTAGTTACAAAATGAAGCCTTTAGCCATGATGGTGCATTTTAAGTTAAAAGATGCCATGTGTAATATTAAGTCTTATAATGGTGATTCATGGAGTTTTTAAATGTACTTGCTCTTTTTAAGTATCAGCATTACAGATTACTGCTTAGCAACTGTTGATATGAAATCTTTGAATGCTTGTATTCCTCAAAATATTTGTGTTGAGTGGGTAAGAGATTAAATACATACACTACTTTCTCCACAGAGGAAATACATTTGTTATGTGCACTGTTTGATATATCTTTGAAATGTATTTTTCTGCTTGACATCTGGGGTTGCAACAGAAGCTATGTATCCCAGTTTTTGCTAACACTTTTTGGCTAGCTGGGAGGAGAAATATTTATACAGTTTGGACAGCTCTTGCAATGAAGTTTATTATAATTATTTTATCAATAATTAATTATCTGGTAAGATGATACTGATTCATTTAACAAATGGATTGAGTAACTTAATCAAGTGATGACTTTTTAGAGTTATCCAGTAAAATATCCACCTCCTTTAAGGCTAGCAGCAGTTGGAAAAGAAGACTAATATGTTAAAGACAAACACGTATAAGAAAGACACTTCTGTCAGTTTCTATCTACATATGTCTTGTTACAATCTACACAAACCAAAAAGAATCACTGTTCCAGTGTTCACCAAAACATCAAAAATACAGAACAGATGGAAGAGGCACAAATCCGTAATCCACACAAATTCCTTTATTAAAACGACTCTTCAGTCCAATAAAATGCAGAAACAATAAGTTTGACTATACAGTCCACTAACGCGATTACACCAGCACTGCGTTTTCATTTAAACCACTTCATCAGATGGAGACAAATGCATACCTACACAAAAACCACTCCTTATATATTCATCAAAATAATTAAACAATTAGTTAATTAAAGGGAACAAGATACTTAAACATTTAAAGGGGTAAGACTTATAATGCATACAACACATACATTAAAATATATTATAATTGATTCCCCCCACACTGACCTGATACATTAATGGATTAATAAATTAATATTGTTATCAAAATTTAATAAAAACTTTATAATAACTTAATCTAATAAAACAAACTAAATTCTTTAATACAACCAGCTAAAGCATTACAGCTTGTGGTATCCTATACTACCAACACTTTATAATGTAAACTGATTTTAATACACATTTAAAATAAGATAAATATAGAAAAAAATAATAAATAAAAAAACATAAAATGAAAACACTTAAAGCTTAGCTGATCTCAGCTTGAGTATAGGTGCTAAAGAGATGGCATCATTTAAACCTGGAGGTTTATTCGCCTCCAAGGAAAGCTGCCACAACAGCTTTTTATACTCAATCGAAGTTTCCCATAGCCCACCTCTTACATCCTTTTCCACTACTTCCAACACAAAGAAGCTAAATTTAGCTTCCTGGCAAATTAATTTATGTCGGTATAAAGCATTATTAGTACATTTTGTTTTTATCTCATAATAATGCTCATAAATTCTATTTTTTAACTTTCTTTCCGATTTCCCTATATAAAATGCATCACAATGATCACACAAACCTAAATAAACTATCCCAGAGGTGTGACAGTTCGCAAAATGTTTTAGCTGGTTGTATTAAAGAATTTAGTTTGTTTTATTAGATTAAGTTATTATAAAGTTTTTATTAAATTTTGATAACAATATTAATTTATTAATCCATTAATGTATCAGGTCAGTGTGGGGGGAATCCATTATAATATATTTTAATGTATGTGTTGTATGCATTATAGGTCTTACCCCTTTAAATGTTTAAGTATATTGTTCCCTTTAATTAACTAATTGTTTAATTATTTTGATGAATATATAAGGAGTGTTTTTTGTGTAGGTATGCATTTGTCTCCATCTGATGAAGTGGTTTAAACGAAAACGCAGTGCTGGTGTAATCGCGTTAGTGGACTGTATAGTCAAACTTATTGTTTCTGCGTTTTATTGGACTGAAGAGTCGTTTTAATAAAGGAATTCGTGTGGATTATGGATTTGTGCCTCTTACATCTGTTCTGTATTTTTGGTGTCTTGTTACAATCTACATATATTTAATGAAATGCTGTAAAGAGACAAGTGGTAGGATGTCAAAACTTGCTACAAATGACAATTATTTTTTATGTTATATGGGACACCCCAAAGATGTTCAATAGCAAGAGCGATCCTGATAGTATCATAAAACCCATAAATGGTGATGATGTGATGGAAGGAAGGAAGTCCTAGTCTAAGCCTCTCCATCAACGTGACAAAGAAACAATATGTTTTGGGGATACATGAAAAGAGTGTACAGAAGCACCTATCCTTAGTTGTGGACATATAAAAAATAAATGAAACTGAAAAATTATTCAACGATACAGTGTCAGAAAAAAAAATATGGCATGTTCCAAGGTTTGCAAATAAAAGGTTAGGAGCCTGAAGAGTTTATTAGAAAAACAGAAGGTTTCAGTTTTCACACCTCTTTGAAAAGGAAAGATATGTTTAAATGTGGGGCCTGCAAGCAATTTAGGTAAGCATCAAAATACACTTTTATACACCTGTTATATCGTAACAAAACTAGTTCACTGAAACAATACTTCACTTGTCAGAGTACATTTGTGATTTATTTTGTTATTGCGCACAGTATTGTTGTCTTTATGTTGGTAAGACCACAAGAAGATTGAACAAAAGGGAATTGAACATTGCTATCAAAAGTAAAGATAATGCAAACACATTATATATACACATTACATCATGTAAGCATTTTAAAATAACTGTATTTTCTGTTTTACATGGGCATCATGTAAATCTGAGGGACAGAGACTATGAATCCTTATTATTAGAAAAGGAAATTAAGTAGAAGCTGAGAATGCTGACATGTATCCTGCTCTTAATAACAACCTCAGTATAAAAAGTGTAGTAAAATAATGCCCTTTGAGATTTGTAATTACATATATTTTACAGTTTTTTGTTAATTTTGCCATTGTCAAATCATGTGATTATAAGTAGCCATTTGATGCATCCCATTAATATATAAGAATGAAAATGAATACTTGATTGGTACTCTGAAGAAGTCTGCATTACTGGCAGAAACATTCAGAGAATTACTCTTTCTGTATAATATTTGATGGTTTCATACTGTTTGTTTTTGTTTGCCTGTTTTTAAGTGAGCACTGATGTTTGTATTATAGCCATCTGATGCATTTATATATGTAATACCATTAAATAAGGGTACAAACTATTACCAACCTCCAGTCCTGGTTTGATTTTCTTATTTTTTTCTATGCCAGTTAGAACAGAGGACTGAAGCTAAGAGCTGCTAATGTTCTATTTCCTATAGTTAAAATTTGATTCTCTCAGTACCATTTTGCCTGCTGCATGCCTGTGAGGTAGTTACTTAACCAGATGGTGCTGTTAGCAGTAGGGGAATTGGAGTAGTCTCCTCGATAGATATTTGCACTACATGACTAGTAGCTACATATGAACATAAGAATAATCCTTTATTCTATTTTTACATATCTGGTTTGTACAAAAACTATTTGGGCATGAGATTTTGAAATTAAATCAAACTGCAGTAAACATGTAAGAGATGTGTACTGTAACTACTTTAAGCATTGCAGTTCATCTTTAGGTAATTACTTCCTTAGGTATGTAATTTGGTAAAAAGTCTTGACTTACTATTATTAGTTTTGTGTGTGTGTGTGTGTGTGTGTGTGTGTGTGTGTGTGTGTGTGTGTGTGTGTGTGTGTGTGTGTGTGTGTATGCATGTGTGTGTGCGTGAGCATGCCTGGGAGTTCTTTAATTGATTTATTTATTTGATGTGCTTAGTCCTGATAAACAAGTGAACTCTATTCAGGGTACTCCCGAGTTGGTAAACTGGTATGGCATTAGGAAAATTCCCTACTCTTTGCTAAGTGTCATAGGACCTGAGCCACCACCATCCCTGACAAAAAGAACCTCCATTTAACATCTCATTTGAAGGGTGTCACACTCATAAATGCAGCATAACCCTTACGATGAATTCATATAACTAAGCACCTTTTTTAGTTCTCAGAGTCTTCTGATTTTCATCAAAGGTGAAGCAAAAATGTAAATCAGCTACCTGTTGACTATATCTATCTATCTGTCTGTCTGTCTATCTATCTATCTATCTATCTATCTATCTATCTATCTATCTATCTATCTATCTATCTATCAGTCTATCCATCTATCTATCTATCTGTCTATCTGTCTGTCTGTCTGTCTATCTATCTATCTATCTATCTATCTATCTATCTATCTGTCTGTCTGTCTGTCTATCTATCTATCTATCTGTCTGTCTGTCTGTCTGTCTGTCTGTCTATCTATCTATCTATCTATCTATCATCTATCCATCTATCTATCTATCGTCATCATCACTAACCCCCTTTTTCTACAGGGGGTCAGAGTGTCATGTCACTTGTCGCCATCTCTCTTTATTCAGTGCCACTCTACTATCTTCCTTGACATCCATGCCTGACTGCATATCCTTTGATTCTAGCTCTGACCTCCTCATTCAGACTCCCCTTCTAATCAACCACCCCTCCCAGATACTTGAAGCTGTTAACCTTTTCCACTACCTTCCATCTCAATTTAATCTTATCCTGATTTCTTCAATTTGCTGCCATTACAACTGTCTTATCTGTACTCCATTTTATAACATATGCCATCAGTTTTGTATTCCATTTCCCTGTCCTTTGCTGAAGTTCATGCTCAGAGTCTGCCTGTAATGCCACATTGTCTACATATGGCAATTCTGTTGATCTGTCCCTCCGACCCGTTTGCTGATGTAGTCCATCACCAGTATGAACAGCAGTGGGCTCACAGCTGAGCCCTAATGCATACCCACTCCCACTGGGAACACCACTGTGAGACCAAACACTGTTTATACTTGAGTTATGGTGTCCCTGTACATAGTTTGCACTAATTCTATCAATGTTTCTGAGACTTTGAACAACTGCAGGACTGCCCAAATGAGCTTTCTTGGGACTTTATCACATGCTTTCTCCAAGTCTAGGAATGATCAGTTGGACATTTTCCTTATCTCTAGCTTCTTCTCAACTATATGCCTCACTGTAAAGAACGGGTCAGCTGTGCTGCAACCTGATCTGAATTTGAACTGCTCTTTTCCCATTTTGCTTTCTACTACCCTGCATATTCATTTATCAGTCCTATCTCCAGAAGTTTCATGCAGGAGTTTGATACTTCTGTACTGCCTACAGTTATTCTTATTCTTCAGTCATATGTTTTTTCCCTCCATACTGCTATGAATACCCTATGGAGCCATTTCTCCCCTATCTCACCCAACATCTTGATCATATCTGTTGTGACCTCACCTGAACCTGTTAATTTCTCTGATTTCATTATCCTTAGTGCTTCTAGGGTGGGCTCCCCCTCTTCTCTCACCATACGATTTGTCTGGGGCAATACAGCTTCTGTGGTGCTTTCTTCATTCAGAAGCTGCTGAAAGTACTCCTTCCGTCTGCCTTTGATATCCTGTGGAGAGGTGAGCAGGTTGTTGCTGGCATCCCTTATGAAGTGAGTCTTGAATATTTTCTTTATCTTTCTGTCTCTGCCTTGCAACCTGATAGAATTTCTTTGTGCCACCCACTAAGTCACTTTGTGTGTATATATATATATATATATATATATATATATATATATATATATATACATATAAAATAATAACTCTTTTAGATTCTAATAGGAATATAGTAAAGTATAGTTTAGATGTTTTCTTTATTTATTTGAGACTGTCCTGGAATGTTGTTTTAAATATTTCCTGTGAATTTGAACTCTGATGCAACTGATTGTTTAGTGAGTATTGTCTTGTTATTTCATTATCTATTATTAAATATATTTAAACCTTTTAAATATGGCTGGTTTGTTTAGAGATATTTAAGCTCTTAGAGTACTTGCATATCTATATAGTGACACTGTACAGACCACTCCTAAATAGCTTTGCTCTTGGTCAGACTACCATTTGGATTAATAGTAACATTATACAGTAGGATTGGACACCCTTCATTAAGGGCCTTAAAGTGGCTGATAAGAGTTGGCTGGTGGCAATGAAAACTACGTTATAGTCTGGGCAGAAGGGGGCATAGCCAGTAAACCTGTGCCAGCCTTTCCCAGATGTTTATTTGTGTGTGTGTGTGTGTGTGTGTGTGTGTGTGTGTGTGTGTGTGTGTGTGTGTGTGTGTGTGTTTGCATATAAATCAAATCTCAAGGAGTGTGTGTGTTAGCTACTTGGGCAGGGACACGAAGCACTGGTTGGACAGACAGGATACGTGAGATCTTGGTTTGGCCACTCAACTGAGATCTCAACTTTATAGCTGTGCCAGTGGGGAGTCTTACTGGGGATCTGGAGAAAGAGAGAGAAACCAGCCCCAGACTGACTGTGATCTCTGTGTGCTCTTAAGGGAAATGTCACTTTACTGTGTGTGTACTTGTCATCCTCCCAGTGTGTACATTCCCCACTGTTGCTAGTGGTGAGGACTGAGGATCCTTGATTACTGGGCCAGTGCAGGGACATCACAACCTCTTCAATAATGGTGTTATTTAATGAAGTGATTTTGACAGGAGTTTTGCGTTGGGAGAATGTTTTCTGAGTAAAAAGTAGTAATTTTGTTGTTTTGGGGAGTTAAGTAAGCGTTGTGAGTTGTCTAGCCAGAACTCTATGGACATAAAGGATTCTTGAGTAATTTGAAGTTTTTGTAGGCTGGAGGCTATGCAGATGAGTGTATCATCACCTGCATATTGTACAAGAGTGGTGTAGTTGGAAGAACTGTGTAGATCATTTATAAATATGCTAAACAGGAGGAGTCCAAGTATGGAACCTTGTAGCACTCCTACAGTAATGGTAGAAATGATGAGTATTCCTGCTGCCATTTGACTGCTTGGAATCTATTTGTGTTAGGAAGGAGGTGGAAGACCCAGGGAGGGGACTTTTAGTAATAGTTTATGGTGAGACAATGTCAAATACTTTGGACAGGGCTGGGAATAAGGATGATTAGGTTTCCAGTATTTCTGTTTTATCAATGAAACCAGCAAAGTGAAATAGGATAGTAATGGTGCTATGTTGTTCCTTCAGCTTTTCCCAGTTAGGTGTCACCACAGTGGAACTCCGGTCCACTAATGAATGGCAGAAGATTTTCACGGTGCCGAGGTGCCAGCTTGATGCCCAACCTTCAACGAAGGCATGCCCATTCACGCATGTCTTTTGAATGCCACTCGACCGCGGGGAGGACATGCGGACTCCACACAGAAGGACAGTAATGGTGCTATGGTTGGATGAAAACCATATTGTGTGGGGGAGAGAAGACTGCTTATGGTAAAATATGGAAGTAATTGGGAATGGATATGTTTTTCCAATATTTTAGTTAATAGTGAAAGGATGGTATTTGATCTGAAGTTGGAGTAGTCTGCAAAGTGTCTTCCTTTATGAAGATGACGCATATATGCCTTCCTTCAAGTGGCTGGAATGTGAGATTCTAGAATGGCTATGTTTATTATACAGATATTGGATATGACAGAGCTTTTGTGATAAGTTTTAGGAGTTCAGGAGATAGGCTGACTGCAGCAGTACTTGTAGTTTTAGTTTTAGGAGATAATGTCTAAGGGTGGATGTAGGGACAGGTTTGAGTGAAAAGTGAGCTTCCCTGTTTTTTTTTTTTTTTTTTTTTTTTTTTTTTTGTGGTGGGGTTGTCTTTGTGAAGTGAGGGTACAGCTTGAAGGCAGTATTTGTTAAAGTTATTTGCACCTGTTGATGAAGTGTCCTCTGGGGAAGGAATGGGTTGTTGACTTTGCCCTAGATTTAGTAAATTTTGGATCAATAACCAGAATCTTTTTGGATTATTTTGGTGTCCTTGCTGTAAATTAAAGTAGAGGAGTTTTTTGTCAAGCCTTCTGATGTGTTTAGTTTTATTTCTTATCTGTTTTTTTGTGTAGAAGTTTTTTCTGAACTCTGTTGGCATGCCATGCTTTCCCTGTCTTGTCAATAAGCACCATTAGTTGCCTACTGTTTTCAGACAGCAATATTGCTGGATTAAGTTTAACTGTTTTTCTCTGAATAGGAGCACATTCATTCAGTATATTGGTAAAGGTTTTATTAAAGTCAAGGGTGGCTACATCTAAAGGAAGATTTTTTTTAACATATTCCAATTGTATTGCTTGAGAGTGGAGATGAAACTGTCTGTATTAAAACTGGATAGCTTATGTAAATTCTTGTATGTGTGATGTTTTATTAGATTGCATACAAGCCTGTTCACAAAACTGGGCAGGTGGTCAGGTTGTCAGCTAGTTATAGATATTACCGGGTTTAGCTGAAAGAATCCAGTCTAGAGTAGAGATGTTAGAGGAGGGCTTGTTATATTGTATTGGTGTATTGATGGGCTGAGAGAAACCGTACAGGTTAATACTAGTAGTGGGAGTATCAGATACACTTTGGGCCCAGTCTGTGTTAAGTCAAGGATGATGGTTTCTTGGGCTATATTGGCAGATGCCCATGATAATATGTTCCCTGCTGTGCTTATGTTATTGCCAGTGGGAATATATAAGACTGTGATACATATGGTCTCATAAGAGTTTAGCTTGCATAATGCAATATGAATGTCTGCATTATTGAATAACGGATGCTTTTTCTGATAAAGGAATATATTCAGGTGTTTTGAATATTTAATAGCTACCTTACTTGCTTTTTGGATATATGGTCTGCTTGAAGGATATTATATCCTGGAGGGAGGATTTTAGTGTTTTTGACTTAGGGTTTTAGTCACATTACTTTGATACCAAGAATGTCAGGGCTGTAATGAAATATGAAAGCATGCAGTTCAGTTACTTTGCTGCAGATGCTTATAAGGTCATTGTTTATACATTTTAGACTTGTTTTACCTGAGCTGCAGGAGTGAGCTGTTACATTATAAATAGCTGTGTGGGTCATTATGGGAGAGGCTGCTGGGGTTGGACCTGTGTTGGAGTGAATGTTCCAGCATAGTTGCAGACTGGGTAGGGATAGCTGGAATACACAATGCCACTCAGTTTTAAATTTGTTCTTTGTGACTAATTTGTGCTGTGGATTACTTACTTTTATATATGTTTGTTTGAAAAGATGGATGTGAGACAGATTGTAAAGATTCTGGGATATACTGAATGAGATATGGGAGTAATTGCCATTGAGAACAATGGACTGAGCAGTGGGCATAAGACTGGTGTTGAGAAATGCATGTTAGTTGGATATCTATACAAGAAAGATGAGGGGAAGTGACCTGCAGTACTGTGAATAGCATGCTAATTATGTGAGTGTCCAGTTAGGGAAAATTCAAACCTGATACCGATAGATGGCTAGATAGGGTTTGAATGGTTGTGGTTTGGGTAAAGTGGGAGGAGATGTTGACTTACAATGTAGAAGGAATCCAGCAAAAAGAAAGAATAAAGGTAGAAAGTTGTCAGTGAGCATGTGAAGGAGAGGGCAAAAGTATGGATTGTAAACCATTTTGTAATTGGTGGTAATGTGATGGAGATTAGCTTAGGATAAGTATAGTTAATGTGGGACTGTGTGAGAATTGGGGGTAGGGTAGGAGAATGGAGTGGGCTCAACCAATCAGATACTTTAATAGAATGCAGTTACTCCCCCCACAGATGTTTTTTTCACCAAAAACAAATGATGAGTTACAATATTTATGGATACAAAAACAAGGTCTTTAAACTCTAACTACTTTGAGGTGAGTCACAGCATTTAATTTTATTGTTAATATTGTTATTTGCCTTTTACAGGGGAATTTTACACTGCTAGGGTAAAATATGCTAAAGTGTTAATTTAACTTCACCTTAAGCAGTATAAGTCCTGTTGGCATGGGTGGGGGTAAGAATCACTGATACAGAAGTGAGAGAGGGTAAACAACATATTGCAGCAGTTTAACTTGGTTCATGGAAACTGCCTTACATAGGTTTTAAATGTAAATATTTCTCCTTTTGTGCTTTTGCAAATGGAATGAAATTCAGCTGTAGAAGTTCCCGTGGTAGTGTGAGATTGTCTTAACTTTTGCAGTAGGAATCATCAGAGATAGCATGTACTCAGCTCACTTGCTACAGAGTGAAACAGCAGGAGGGAGTTGATTTCCCATGGGTTAGAAAAGTCAAGATATATGTATATATATATATATATATATATATATATATATATTTATTCAAAATATAATGCCAAGAATATAGGAAAAATAAGTTGTTGCTTGGAACCAAGAAGTGCATGGAGTAAAACAGAAATCCACCAAAAAGCAAAACTCTAGGACCAAAGTTTCTCCTTCTACTTCATTCCAACATTATGCAATAAAGTATGAAAGAACAACTTTGTTGCTGAAGTTTTGCTTTTCGGGATATATATGTAAAATCACAATCATCAACCCACTTTTACTGATTTTCTATGTGGGGATTGGGGTGGTCTGTTCAACTCTCTCCATGTCTCTCGATTCAATGTCATTCTCCAAACTTCTTTGACAATCACACCTATTTTTTGCAGGCATTTTCTCTCATGCCATCCATCCATCTCTTTACTGGATGTCCCTGTTTCCTCCCACCTTTTTCCTCTCTGTCCTAAATCTTCTTTACTAGATTGTCTTCTGCTTTTCTGTACACATACATGAACCCCAACAATCTGTTTTCTTCTGTCTTCTCTGTAATTGGAGCTACTTGGGCTTCTGCTCTGATTTCCTCATTTCTTTGTCTCACAGTGTGCATCTTACCACCCATCTCAGACACTTCATCTCCATCAGTTCTAGCTTCATGCACTGCTCTGCCTTCAGTCCCTAGATCTCTGTACCTTACAGTAGTGCTGCTGTTTAATATATGCTACTGTTTTGCTTCTTTGGTATTCTGTCACACCGTACCTCTGACTCTCAGTGCCAGTTGGCTGCAGCCCCTCTGATGTTTATCTTTTTCTTTCTCATTCAGTCTTTGTTTTCCCTCAGTCACCACTCCAGATACTTAAAGTTGTTATCCTGTTCAGCTCTTTTCCCTTCTATCTCAAGCTTTAGTTTCTTCTGATTTCTCCCATTTACTGCCACTGGAAACCAATTCTTTCAGGGGATAAATGTTTTTTAATGTAACAGACACTCTAACAAAAAAATCAGGTGGAGGTGCGATGACTGGGATTAAAGATAGTTATGAAACCTGTGATTATTACATGTTCAGTGATAACACCAATACTATAGATTGTGTAACTGTGATAATAAAGACAACCCTGGAACATATAACAATTGTTGGAGTGTATAGACCACCAAAGTCACGTACTGATGACCTAGAAGAATTCATATATTTCTTGCATGAAACACAAGAAGGAGTAATAATAATATTAGCTGGGGACTTAAATTTACCAGAAACAGACTGGAATAATATTGATTCAACAACATTAGTAAGGAAATTATTTACAGTGTATATTCAGGAACAGTTGCTTCAGACTGTTAAAAAACTGCCCCAGAATGGAACATACCACACATTGTGTTCCAAAAGAGATTACTGTTCCTCCAGGTCAAGTTTTGCCACTGTTGATATGCAGTGATCATGGGGTTATAAAGGTTCATTTGTTGCTAGATAATTCTGCCAAAGTAAAATCTAAACCGATGCACGGAATGTTAATTACAGATTATATGGAAGCAGAACAGTCACTATGTAAAACTAACTGGAATGATGTGTTCAGCAGGAAAATTGCAGATGGAATGTGGAAAGTTTTGAAAGAGAAATTGCCTGAGTGCAAAAAAATCAAAAATGTTTAACATCAAGATCTAGGCATACAGCGTCAGGGGAGTATATTTCCATAAGAAGAAGATACCTGATTAAGATGAGAGACTAAAAAATAAAAGAAATGGAAGAGAGGTCGAACTACAACTTTGAAAACTAAAATAAACAAGCTGACAAACAAATTAAGCATAGTGTGAGACAAGATCAAGAAAAAGTTGAAGAAAATTCATATAAAGATATTGAGCATAATAGGAAACCTTTTTATAGATACACAAGATGTGGAAGAAGTAAAGGCATCCAAATTGATAAACTGTGCGTAGATTCTAAAATGTATTGTCAAACACAACAGATTATAGAGATACTTACAAAATCTTATGTAAAACATATGCAAAACAGTTTGGCTTCACAAAGGAGGGGGGGTGATAAGTTGTCCTAGTGACATCCAGGTATGAAATTCGATTATATTGAAAAAGAACTGCTCAAACTGGATCCAAACAAAGCACAGGGAGTAGGTGGAATTAGTAATAATGAGCTGAGAACACTTCAGAAACAACTTACAGTACCATTATATTTATTATTTGCTAGGTCATATAAATATAGGGAGATTCCTCAAGATTAAAGACATATACTTATTAAACCTGTCTTATAGGGAAAGGGGAGTAGGACAAACCCAGAGTCATACAGACCCTTAAGTCTACTTTCATGTTGTGGAAAATAATGGAGAAGGTAATATTAGATAAGTTATGGTCAGAACTGGATAACTTGGGACTTGAAACCATATAAAAGCATGCATATGTTAAAAATGCATCTATTACCACCCTGAACATGATGTTCTATAACCATATAATAACAGCTATTAATGAAAAATTGTGCTATATATTTAACTTCAGCATTTGACAGGGGTCATACACAAGACACTGATCAATAAATTAGAACAACTAGGTATTGAGGTACTCTTGATAAGATGACTACTGGCATGGCTTACAAATAGGACATGGCAAGTATCATACATCAACTGGACAGGTGAAATTCTTGGTTACAGTCAGGGTGTCCCACAGATCTCTGCCTTAGGCCCTTACTTGTTTATATTGCATCTTTCACAGTTAACTTTTCATCTGAGGTGTTACAATCTATATGGAGATGACCTGAAACTGGGTAAAATGGTTACATGTGTTACAGATAAGGCATGTCTGGAAAAAAACATGACAAAATTGACCATTTGGGCACAGGAGAATAATATGCTGATTTCAAAAAGCATATACGATTTGGGAGACATAAATTTAAAGGTGAATATTTAATACAGCACACAGTGATTAAAACTGAACATTCATTTAAGGACTTGGGTATATGGGTAATCCAGGTTTGAGTTTTTCTAATCATATCAACCAGTTTGGTTAATGATAGTCATAGAACTATAGGTTGTATAAAAAGATTTATAAAATCCAGGAAATTAAATCAGAAATAATGAAGTCATTATTTGTTAGTTACATTAGACCCAAACTTGAGTATGGAATAACAATATGGAAACCTTATACGAAAACAAGCATGAGTAAACTGGAAAGCGTACTGCAGAAATATACTAAGTTTATCCATGGATGTGAAAATGTACCTTATGGTGAAAGACTAAATACCTGAACTTGTACAGTGCCTCTTATAGATATTTAAGAAGAGGAGCTCTTATTCTGGTATATAGGACATTGAGAGACAACTACCTCTGGGAATGTTTGGGGTTATCAAAAAGTAGTAGAGAATAGTCAGACAACCTATGTAGAAAATTCTATAGGAATGAGAATGGTTCTCGGAGAGAGTAGCTGAAGCATGGAACAAACTATCAAATTACATTACAGCAACTACCAGTTTAGATATTTTAAGAACAGCCTAGACACTTATTATGGGAACAAGTGTTTTGGTATATTGGCAGCCTACAAGGGCATTAATGCCCATACTTGAAATATTTTTATGTATGTATGTATGCATGTATTGTTATGTCTTATCTGTATTTAGCTTCATCCCATGTGCCTTCAGTTTTCTATTCTATTCCCCTTTAATTTGCTGAAGTTCTTGTTCAGTGTCTGCCTGTAATGCCACATTATCAGAAAACTGCAGGTTTGTTGATATAGCCCTCCAGCCTATTTGCTAATGCAGTCTGTTTCCAGTACAAACAACAGTGTACTCTGAGCTGAACTCTGATGCACACCCATTCCTACTGGGAACCCCTCTGTGAGTCCAAACACTGTTTGTATTTGTGTCATTGTGCTTTGTACATAGCATGCCCTAATTCTACCAATATTTCTGGGGCTTGGAACCATCAAAGGACTGTCCAAATCAACTTTTTTAGTAACCTATCATATGCTTTCTTCAAGTTTTGGAATGCCCAGTTGAACTCCTTCTCCACTTCTAGTTTATTTTCATCTCTATCTCATTGTAAACATTGGGTTGGTGGTGCTACATCTTGATCTGAATCCAAACTGCTCATTTCCTGTTGTACTCTTTGTATATTCATTTATCATCACAGGAGTTTGATACCTCTGTGCTGCCCACAGTTATGAATGCCCCTTTGTTGTTGCACACTGACACTAGTCTGCTTATTTTTCAGTCATCTGGGGTACTCCTTTCTCTTCACACTACTATGGTTACCATCAAGTGCCAATTCTCCCCTAACTCACTCAACATCTGGATCATATCTGCTGTGACCTCATCTGAGCCTGCTGCTTTCCCTGACTTCATACACTTTGCTGCCATTCTTATTTCTTCTAGGGTGGTCTTCTCTTCTATTTTCCTCATAGGCTGTATCTGGAGCAGTGCAATGTCTGTTGAGTTTTCTTTATTCAGAAGCTGCCGTGCAAGTACTCTTTCCACCTGCCTTTGTTGTCTTGAGGGCCATTCAGAAGGTTTCTGCCGGCATCCCTTATGAAGGGATTCTGATGGCTATCTTCTTTATCTTTATGTCTTTGCCTTGCAATCTGATAGAATATCTTTGTGTAATTTGTTGAGTCAATTTCCAGAATCAGCTAGTGTGTCACTGATATCATGTTTGCTACTGCAACTGCTCTCTTAGCCTCTGTGATAGTCATCCAGTATTCCTTCATAGACTGGTCCATCTTTTTTATCTCACACTTTTTCCTGTATGCCTCCATTTTTTGATGAATTTATGGATGTCTGCATTCCACCATCAGCTTTCCTTATGTACCTTTTTCTGTATCTGGCTCAGCTGCATATCTGTTCAAAAGTTCTCAAACACTGTTTTTGAGACACTGTCATTTTTCTTCAACTCCACCTATTTCTTCTTACTCTTCCTGAGGTTCTAGCAGGCCTGATTATTTCCTTAAGATTCTGTGCTTTCTCTTTGTCAATTTTCAGATTTTCAGCCTAGTCTCTTGATGTTACAGCATAACCACTACATGCAGCTGATTATAGAAACTAGTGGTTTATGCTGTGGGCTGACTGTTATCCCAGTCCCCTCTCCTTACTAGGAGAAATCAATCTGATTTGTGTGTTGGCCAGTCTTGTATGTGGCCTTATGACTACCTCTCTTGCTGAACCATGTGTTGGCTACCATCTAGCCATTTGGCATACAGAAGTCTATAATGGTCTCTCCTTTCTTATTTCTGTTGCATAATCCATGTGGACCCAAGCAGTTCTAATATCATGTTCTTTCTGTCCCAATATGTACATTAAGGTCCCCCACTGTCAACACCAATTAATGTCGCCTTGCTTTATGTGGCAGGTCCTGCAACTGCTGCCTGAATGCACTCTTTTCCTTGCTGTCTCAACCCTGAATTCAATACCAAATGGAATTGACGACTTGGATCAAATAAAAGGCAACCTCGGTGAGATCAATAGGCATGCCAGTTACTGATGCACCAAGAGGAACATATTTATTATTAAAAATACAAAAACACTCATAACAATGAGCTTCTTCAGAACAATTTCCACACAAACAATTCACTATTTAGATACTAAAATTGGCGCCAAAATGGAACATATTCCCTTCCTTAAAGGGGTACCACAATATTATATTATATACATATAGTTGTTTGGTCTTAATAGACAATCTAATAGTATCCAATTCAGCCTGATACTACAAAAACCATGACCTGTCACTTCGACATATTGTATATTTACTTAAAATGTATGTTTTTATATAAAAAATATATATAATAAAAACAATGTATTAAAAAAACTAATTGTGGACAATATAAAATACATGTCCTAAAAATACTGGAGAATAACTAAATATGAATCATAAATACCTTCATGCATATAAGACAGGGAACCAAACACACAGAATCCACCATATCGGAAACAGGAATGGAAGGATGGTAAAATACAATCACAAAAGGAACTGGGAGGAGAGTGGAACAAGTATTAACAGGATTGTGTTCATCCCGTGATTTTCCCAAGGGGATGGAGATTATTGACAATAATGTTATATTAGTGGAGGACAACATACATTCCTTTGATAACTTTAAAATTTACAACTTTTCGAGTTTGGAAATTAATCACAGTCATTTTAAGTTGTTAGCAAAAGGTATGAAGTTTATTCCCACTCCCAGATTTAATTTGGTTGATTGCCTATGTGAG
This sequence comes from Protopterus annectens, assembly GCF_019279795.1. Taxonomy (NCBI): domain Eukaryota; kingdom Metazoa; phylum Chordata; order Ceratodontiformes; family Protopteridae; genus Protopterus; species Protopterus annectens. Next base: position 452,580,445 of record NC_056730.1, read on the forward strand.
TTGAAGAAATTCACTAGGAAAATTAATCTGGGTATATTTTTTAATAACAAACCAGCATCCAACAACAACTTAAATCAAGTAGGGGACGATAGTCAGAAGAAAGAGGGTGATTTTAGAAAGAAAAGTTCCTTCGTACCCCCATACCACCCTAGAGTTGATGTTTATGAGAAAATTGTAGCCAAAGAAATTTATTCATTACACCACAATAGGCAAGTTTATGAGGTTAACAACAACTTAACTGACCAGGAGAGAAGCACATTGGAAGCTTTAACACTCAATTCCAAGGTCAGAGTTATGAAGCCTGACAAAGGTGAATTGCAATATATTATGAAGATGTATGATATACTTCATGATTCTGGAAATTATAAATCTATTTCAATCAATGAAGCAAATATCCTACATCGTAGGATAGATTCCTACCTAGAAGAATTTCTGATTGATGGTAGAATTTCCAGTACAGTATATGATGACTTGAAAGTCAAGGTTCCAATTTTGGCCAATTTCATAGGGATACCTAAAATACATAAAAGTACATCTGACCCTCCTTTTAGACCCATTGTGTCAGGGAAATATTCCAAAACATACTACATAGGGAAATATATAGACATCAAACTCAAGTCAATTTACAACAACATCCCTTACATGGTGAAAGATTCTTGGGAATTTTTAAGCAAATTTCCTGTCCATAATTGGAAGAAGGAACATCTTTTTGTCACAATTGATGTGATTGGTTTATTTTCGAGTATTCCCAAAAATGAAGGACTAGATGCATTTTGTAACAGTATAAGAAAATATGCAAAATTAACATGGGATGAAATATGCCTCATAATGGAGTTTATGAATATAGTCCTGGACAACAACTTTATATATTTTGAAGGAGAATATTTTAAACAGACAAGAGGTGTAGCAATGGGAGCAGCGTGTGCACCCATATTTGCCAACCTTGTCATGGCTGATTGGGAAGAAACAAGTTTATTTGCTAGCACGCATTACAGTAAAATCCTTCATTATTCAAGATTTTTGGACGATATTTATATATTATGGGAAGGATCGAAAGAAGAACTGGATACCTTCATTGAATTTTTGAACAATAGTAGTAAATTCTTGAAATTTACGTATAACATGAATAATGAAGATTTGTCATATTTAGATACTTACATATATGTACATAATGACAACTTACAGTCTAGAATACATAGGAAAAAGACCTTCTCCAATGATTATTTAGCATATGATAGTTTCCATCCCACAAAAATGAAACAGAATATTTTCAAGGGACAATGCATTCGCGCTGCCCGCATGACCTCTAACGTACAGGACATGCAAGATGAAATTAAATATATTATCAAATTGTTCAAGGATAGGAACTATCCATTACCCATGTTAGGAAAATATGTGTTAAGTGAATGGGGTTTGAAATACAAACCCCTGTTAGGTTCAGGCTTGTTTGACAAGAAGGAACTCAATTCCACAGTTTGGGGTATTGACAGCAACACACATCAAAAATCTTTTATATTAACATATAGTCCGATGTCAGACAAGATTATGGAAATTGTCAACAGATTCTGGTTTGTAGTGAATTCTGACCCCAGCATAGGCAAAGTGGTGGGAAACCGACCTGGGGTGGTATACAAAATGGGAAACAACATGAAGAGACTTCTTGAATATAACAATTATGATCAGGGACATTCTAGAAATCAAATGATGAAGCAAATATCAAAAGGTACTAGGAAGTGTGGCAAGTGCAATCAATGCAAATATATTTTCGAAGGACATAAATTAAATATTTTTAACAATTATAGTACAATTATAAAATTGAAAGAAGGTAATTGTAATACAAGGATGGTTATTTATATTGCCACATGTGAGATATGCCCTAGTTATTATGTGGGAAAAACTGAAAGGAATTTTAAGAAGAGAATCTATGACCACATTTACAGTATATCTCGAAAAGACAGCAACAATGCATTATATAGGCATGTAGAGATGAAGGGCAATAATCACAAATTCAGATTTGGTATTTTAGATTCAATTCATAACAATCCCAAAGGTGGGGATGAAAAGAAATTACTAAGTTACAAGGAAGTCTGGTGGCAGCTATACCTTAATGCAGCCAATCCCCCAGGCCTCAATGATTTTATTTCCTGTAAACCCATCCTTGAATGGGATAGTAGGTAAATGAATCTGACTTGACCATCTGACTTATTGTTCTTTAGTGTTTTGTAGTGTTACATGGTCTCACACAATATATATATTTATCATATTTACATTTATTATTTATTATCTATTTATAATATATTTATTACATCCATTTTATACAAATAAGTTCATTACCAATTGATTATTACTATTAAAACACATATATTTTTTTAATAATTGATTATTTGTCAAGAAATATTTTTAACATTTTAATAATATCTTTCTAATTATAATACTGTCCCCTATTTCGTTAGATACAACAAGCAATAATATATATCTATTATATGCACGAAGGTATTTATGATTCATATTTAGTTATTCTCCAGTATTTTTAGGGCATGTATTTTATATTGTCCACAATTAGTTTTTTTAATACATTGTTTTTATTATATATATATTTTTTATATAAAAACATACATTTTAAGTAAATATACAGTATGTCGAAGTGACAGGTCATGGTTTAATGGTTTTTGTAGTATCAGGCTGAATTGGATACTATTAGATTGTCTATTAAGACCAAACAACTATATGTATATAATATAATATTGTGGTACCCCTTTAAGGAAGGGAATATGTTCCATTTTGGTGCCAATTTTAGTATCTAAATAGTGAATTGTTTGTGTGGAAATTGTTCTGAAGAAGCTCATTGTTATGAGTGAAAGCGCTTAACTTTTCGTTTTTTGCTATTTCAACCCTGATGTAGGAGATAGGCTGAGATTATGAATACCGCCTTATCTTTACACTGGTTTCTGATTGTCAACACTCTGTCACTAATTTCGATGATTTCCCTTATTGTCTTCTGAAGCTTCTCCCTCACCACAAATCCCCTATCACTTCTAGTATGTCCTCCTGAGTAGTATGTTAGGGGTCTATATTATATGATCAAAGAGTCTACTCTTCAAACACATAATAATCTACAAATATATAGCAAACGCTCTAAACTGCGAATGGCCACATCCGTGAATTTCTTCCTCGGGAAAAAAATTCACATGGCCATAAAAAAATAAAAACTTTAAAACACTAATCGAGTGGGGGCTTTGTGCCTCCCACACCCCCAAACTAAATATACCAACTCCGAGATCACTCTACAATGAAGTAAAGGGCAATTCCCAATAACGGGCAACTGAATTTTTTCCCGAGGAAAATATTTAGGGACATGGTCATTCATGGTTTACAGTGTGCGCTGTGTATTTGTTGATTATAATGTGTTCAAAGAGTAGACTCTTCGATCACATAATATAGACCCATAGGTTGGATCTCAAGCCATGTGGCCTTGCCACACTGCCCTTCCTATCTTGTCTCCTGGATACAGAGGATGCCCAGCCTCCTCCTTACCATCAAGCAGCATCCTGTCAGTGAACCTATATTTAGTGTAACAATCCTTAATTCGTATTTAGCAAGTTGATTGATTTTACATTCAGCTTTTCCTTAACAGAGCTAACCAAGGTAACCCAAGCTGGGTAATGGACACACTCTGGCTGGTAGCCTATTGACTCAGGGATGCAGGGTTTTATGGTAGATACACACTGGCCAATAGGAGTACATAAACACCCCACCCCTTAGCATGGGAACCTGGCATAAATTGGAGTAAAGCAGGTCCTTAACCCACTTATTACTGACAAGTACCGTACCCATTTCTCATTTTTGGTGGCATTAGTCATTGTTACCTAAACACCTAGAGCCAGGCTACTCCATTGAATGACTATAACTGATACAGCACACAGTCTGTGATCTGTGTTCTGTATAAATGACACTACACACCACAGCTGATGCCCAAAGTTATTGGTCCATATGACTCTTTCGTGATAGTCACCATCTGGGATGTTGCCTCAAATCCATTCTTAGGTAAGTTTGAGGTGGAAACTCCCATCATGTTTTTACGAGGTTAGAGAAACCCCACAGAAACAAATCAGGAGAACATGCAAACTCCTCACATGTATTGTCAGGAGGTCAGTACTGAACCTTCTGCATGGGAGATGGAGACTGTAACTATTATGCCAAGTGTATGTATTTTCTTGATGATAATCAAACTTAAATAGGTCTGGAATTCAGAAATCCACCCATGTCTTCATAGCTATAACAAACAACAGGGATGAGAAAGAACAGCCTTGTCTTGTGCCTCGTGCCAAGCTAATAGATGTAGACAGCACACCATTAGTAAAACACTTGCTGTTGCTTGGGTATATAAAGTCTGCACTTTCTAATGGCAATGGGTGTCCAATCCTTTTCTACCAAGGCCCAAAAAATTCCATTCAATCTCATCTAATGCTTTTTGAAAATCTTCCATAATGACCCTGACTCCTTTAGCTGATGCTTGCCCCCACTTGTCCATTTTTTTTACAAAATCCTGATAATTTTAAGGAATATAATTAGGCATAATCTTATCTAAATGTTTAGCTAAAATTGGTTTAGCTTTATTAACCCTTCTAAGGAACTGATCCAGCCACTCAGCATAACTGTAAAAATTCAATAAATGTTCTGTCAGAAGTCTTTATATGCCTTGTAAAAATCTGATGCCAAGTTCTCAAAGCCTGGGGCCTTCCCCAATCTAAGGTCAATAGTGGCCATTTTGCTTGTCTCAAGGATATATCCTCTCACCCTCAGATTATCCTCAAATGGTAGCTTTTTCATATTAATGTCAATTAAGACAGTCTGAGAGTCAGAGAATGAAGCAGCCCTAGTCATCAAATGCAGATACCCATATTCTCTCTCTAAAATAACTCATTTATGCTCTGTGTGCTGACAGTAACCTACCCATCTATGCCATAAAGTACAATCACAGCCAAGTCATTATCTCTTTTTTTACATATTTTAACCAACAGATGATGTGAGACCCCTTGCCCCCCCAAAAAGTTTTATATGTCTCCCATCTATAATTAAATGTTTGCATTTCTATATCCCTGCTCTAAGCCTTAGTGATTTTAGTTTGAGATAATAAATTCTTGTCTGTACATCCTGATTCAAGGTATTTATGCACAAGTCCATGGACTTCTGCTTCATAAGCCAACAATCTCCACTGTGAGAGCTGCTTCTGATCTTTGAGGAGATTCTGACAACATAACATTAAAGCCTTCCTATAAAGGACCAAATTATCCTACATTGTTGTACCCAAAGCTCCTCCTCCTTGCCAGTAGTTTTTGATCCAAGAGCTTAAGATCTCTTTTTTTTTCAATACATAGATACAAATAAGTGCATCTCCAATATAAAGTTGATTTAACCCCTTTTCCCAGTACTAGGCCCATACGCCCCATCAAGTGGTCTGATAGGAGTATCAGCTAACACTCCCTGCCTGTAATCCTACTCACAACTCTTTAGTCAAAAGAAGCATATATATCTGACATGTCATCCCTCCTCTTGTCACAAAATATGTATTGTCACAGGAATCTGGATGCAGTACCTCCATGCATTTACTAGATCAACCCATCCATAGCTGACCTCAAAGCGCAACTTCTGTGGGGATAAATCTTCACTCCAGTAGAACCGGGGGTCCAGAGTATTGTTAAAATCCCCCCATGATTAAATAAATTGTCTGGCTTTATATGACTTAAGCTGAATTAGTAATGTGGTCCAAGCCTCAATTTTATCCTGAAAAAGGCCATAAAAGCACCCCAGCATCAATATGCCCTCATCTGCATGTACTTTTAATAAGATTCCCCCTACCCTCTCTATCCATTCTGCAAGAATCAACAGTCCAACCTAAGGAATGATGTACTAAAATAAACCCCCCCCCCTTTAGCTGCATTGGCACAACAACTTCCCCTTCTACTACCTCTTCAAATAGTGGCTGGGAGATTTAAATTTCATCCCTTGTAAGAAAGCCAACTTAACTGAATGTTTAAGGAGAGACATAACCACCTTCACCTTGGCCAAGCATTCATTCCTTTGACATTCAACATAGCCATTCTAATTATCCTCAAACTGTCCAGCACCCAAGAATTCTCCCCTCCATACCTAGTGACCTTTTAGACCACTGATTTGTTCAGTTTGAACCACATTAGAACTTAGAAAGACTGTTCACCATCAAAATGCCCTCCCCATATGTCAACTAAAAAGTCAGGACAAAATCTACTTCAGAACAGAACACACTGAGATGAAAGATAATATTCTATCCCCTTCCCATATCTGTTTTAAGATTGTGGAAGGAAAATAAATGAAGAGCTCCAGAGGTTGCCAGTCACAGGAGAAGGAAAAAGAAAAGCAGACAGTCCTTATTTGTGTACCATGTTAAGTCCAGGGCTGTGCTGAAAACAGAGACAAGACACCCATATGTTCCACACAAAACTGAACCCATTTGCCACAACTTGACTGCAATAACAGAAACAAGAAAAAGAGATCATATAGTAACCCTTCAATATTATTGAAGGAATAACACTACAGGCAGGATTTATTACAGAATCTGACTGCATAGCTGCTGCTTAAATTCACAGAACTGTCAAATGCCAAGGCTCAGTCCAACAAAGTATTATTCCCAAAGCTGTTGTAGTGTATAACTCTGGGCTGTTATTCTTTAGAATTATTACCAGAGTTTGAGTATAGCTAAAAATCCTCTGTTTCCTAATATCCTCCACAGTGAGGTCCATTTCCTGAGTCATCCAGCTTACCTTTCTTCCCCTGCAGAGATTTTGATGGCATAATGGATGCATGTCTCTTTCACTTGTTTTCCATCTGCCTACCCCCATGTATCTTTGCCTCCTCAGCAAATTATTGTCCTAATCCTGCAAAAATACTTGTATGTCATTTGGGGAATGAAAAGTGTTGTGTTCTTTTAAGCAATAACAGAGTGGCAGAGCATCTCAGAGGCACTCCAAAACTAATTCATTACCCCTCCGCAGCTTGGGTGCAACAGCCTTCCTTTTTGCAAAGTGGGCTGTACTAGAATCAGGAACAATACACACTGGATACCCTCTTAAATATAAATTTTGCTCTTGTATCCTAGCCACCCTCAAGATTCTCTCTGTCATTGTAATCAAAACAGGGAAAAATTAAGTATCTAAGGTGAATACCATTAACTTGTGTAGACATTATCGTATTCACCCATTCTGTAATGTTCTTACAAATGGGAAAGCACCCATAGCTTCTACTCTATCTGGGAGTCCAATCACTCTCAGATTATTATATCTGTCACAATTCTCTTTCCCATTGAACTTAGCCTCCATTTGCCACGTATAACCCCTTAGGTCAGCTATTTCCTTGGAGTTCACAATAGAGTGCCTGTCTGCTTTTTAAATTCTTGTTGTTGCTTCCTTATATCTTTGCTCTGCTGGCCCAGACACTGATCATACTTAGGTACAGCTGTATTAATTAATGTAACATTTGTTGCAGTCCTGTTCATTAAAGCAGTTAAAGTTTCCAGGGGTATTTTTATGGCAGCAGTGTCTGCCGAAACATCACCATTGTAGGATGCCATCTTCTACGGACCCCACTAGTACAACTCTCAAGCTAATTGCCAAGCTTTCCATTGAGAAAGTGAAGTAAACTTAAATATAGGAATGAAACAAACTGAGCACTATAACCGCAACAAAAATAATTGTGGGCTACTCTGGATGTCTAGATTAGCAATGGACAAAAAAACGCAGTTCCAGATTTGAGAAAAAAATATATATCAATCAGTCTTGCAGAGGAAGAGCTCAGATTTAAAACTTCCACATCACACACATGTTCAGGTGTGTCCCCAGAACAGTTATTAGTTTTTTTAATGGCTGTAAGACAAAGAAAGGGTGAATAGTACAATACAGTGCAGCCTGTTTAGCTGTTCTATCCACATTTTATCTCAGCTTGTTTCTCCAAATGATGACTGCATCCAAAAGTTGTCAAAGATGACATTTTTATGAGAAAGCCTGATGAAGCCATACAACTGTACTCTGTCCACATTGTGAAAAAAGGACATTTCAGTCATCTGCTGTTGAGGATAATACATACAGCAACTGTAATAACTGAGATATATAATGAGATGAACCCCCCCCAGACAATGTACTATTGCTTTACTCTTAAAATTAAAATATATTTCTTGATGCACAGAAGAATGCCGTTTAGATTACGATTACAAATACCACACTCACTGTGAAGAGTGATAGTAGCAATGAGAATGGGCTTCGTGATTTCACAAGTGCAGTCATTTTATTAACCACATATCTGCTTGTATTGTTAATTAATAATGTAGCTTGAACGACAGGACTGAGTAATAACCATATAACATGGAGTTTTAAAGAAACCTCTGTATGCTTTGTAGTCACTGTATTCAATTGTACTGGATAATATATGCCTAGTAGCTTATTGTGTGGACTAGCATGCAGCTAAAAAATGGTTTGACTGGATAAGCCCACCTACTTATTTTATTTATTTATTGCATTTGCTTCTAGGGATGGTCTGACTGGGAAGACAAGCTACCAGTTTTCAGCAGAGGCTCAGGGACAAACACTCCAGCATAAAATGACTAAATAGTAAAACAATAGTTACATTTTAGACAATAAGCATAAATACATTTTAGGTGAGTATAAGTAAATCACAGTTTGATGAATATTTTTACACCTGGTGTGGAAACAGTACAGAGTAGAATAAAAATGTCATACAGTGTTTTATTTGAAGACAAGAGAATTAAAGTGAAATTAGTTATGACTGACATAAAATGCCATTTTTACAAAGCTTTAGGCAGAACATTTTTTGTAAATTGTGAGGTTGACAGTAAGTGTGGGAGGTTCTTTGAAGTATAAAAAACAGTAGAGACACCATTAAGTAATCCCAGGAGAGGTGCAAGACCATAGTCAAGTATTCTTAGGTGATCCTTTAAATGTTTGAAAGATGCATTATTTTCCAATATTTTAAGAGAGAGAAAGAGGCATGGAATTCCAGGTGAGAGAGGGATAGAAAGAGGAGCAGCATACTGCATCTCTGACAGTATTGTTTGATTTAGTTATAGTTAGCAACATATTGTCAGAAGGCCGTAATGATCTTTTGGGACAGTAGTGTTGGAAAATATTGCTTACACTTGGAAATTTGAGTTATATATGAGCTTATGTGTTGTGAGAAGTTATTGACAGGTTAAATAGTGCCTTGATTTCAGTCACTGAAGTCATTTCAGTGGAAGGCAGAAATGTGCTTTATAATGACAGTTGGCAGCAAATTTTGAAATTTTATTATGGTACTGGTCATGCAAGGAGAGTTGATTGAATTGTTAATTAATGAGTATGGGGGCTACATACAGGAAAATAAGGCAATGCTTGTCCTAGCCTGCCATGTTAGGTTGGGTTTGGCTGTATAGAGGGCTAACAATTTCTGATGGGTTTTCTTTACAGTTGTTTTATATGGTGGTCAAATTTTAGGATTTCATTGATGCTAACCCCTAAATAGTTATTTAGAATGAATAAAATAAGTTTGTATTTTTCGGGGGGGGGATGAGTCAGTTATGGAATTCACAATGAGTGAGAGAGAATCTTCGGTGTACTATTGTAGTTAAACCATATCTTTGGCAGAGCAGATGATCATGGAATTGTCTGCACATTGGATGATGGCTGTCTGTTGGTTGCTTAATGCAGGACATTAATGAATATATTAAAAAGTAGTAGACTTAATGCAGGACATTAAGGAATATATTAAAAAGTAGTAGACTTAATGCAGGACATTAATGAATATGTTAAAAAGTAGTAGACCTAATATAGAGCCTTGAGGGACTTCCATGGTTACTGGGACAAAGGAAGAGATGACGCCTGGCCACTCTACAGCTTGTCTGTTTGAGAGATAACTGTTAAACCAGAATAGTGAGAGTTTGTCAAAGCCTAGAGACGTCTTGCTTAGTACTTTTTGGTGTGACACGGTGTCAAAGGCTTTGGACAGATTAAGGGCTATGGAAGAGACAAGGTTATTGTTGTTTCTGCTTTAATTTGCTGCAGTGATGGTGGTACTGTGATGTAGACAGAAACCAAGCTGTGTAGCTGAAAGTAGTCACTTTCCAGTACTGTAGGTAAGAACTTGGGATTGTATACATTTTTTTAAGTATTTTAGACAGAGGTGATAGGATGAGTTGGCTTTAGGCTTGTAATTGGGCAAGTCAGTGAAGTTTTCACCCTTATGTTGAGGAAGTATGTAGGATTTTTTTTCCACAGAGTGAGAACATAGCTTTCCTTGATAGATTGGCTTATTATGATGGACACAGGGTATGCCAGAGCATCAACAGCTATTTTGATGTATTCAGATGGTAAGCTGTCTGAGGCAAGGATGGTGGGTTTCAAAATTATAAGTAGTTTTCTGATAGTAGAGTTTGGGATAGGTTGAGGTTTGAGAGCTTGGGAATGAACTATTCAGTGCATAGCAATTATGCTGGAAGTTATTCTGTTATAGTTCTGCTCTGTGTCTCTGAATTTTTTAATTGAAATGTGAACTCCCCGAGTCCTTTACTCCTGCTATGGTTCTCTAGAATCCATTAACTGTACTGCAGATCTCTGAATTTTAATCAATTTGTGGCCATGGTTGTGTCAGCTGTGTTAGTGGCTATCTAATTTTATTAAAATTTTTACAGGATCCTTGACCATTCTAATTCTATGGGACAACCTCTGACAGTTCTGCTGTCATCTGAATTTGTTAATATTACAGAGGCCTAAATGGGCAGGTCCTGATCATGGGTGGCACCACACTGGAGCACACATGGGCAGATGTCCTAGATGTGAAATATTGTGCACTGTTGAGTGACCCCATAAAATCGTATAATAGAAAATGTATATATCTGTATATGTTGTACTTTCTTACTTCCTGTGCATCCAGTTCTTCAAAACAATTATAATAATAAGAAATGAGTGACCATTCCATGTTCTGTTACTATATGGTCAAAGGTCCTGCAATTGTCTGCTATCTGCAACTGATATAGTGATTTTCGGTAATCTTTAGTCAAAGTAGTCATATGACTACTGACTGTTGGGGAACTGAAAATGTGTGTTCTTCAAGCATGCTTTTGCTTACCCTCCAGGTATGTGTGTGTGTTTTTCAATTCTGTCAGGAAGCTAAACTAGGTAGAACTATGGGCATTAATAACAATAGATACTGCCCACAGCAGAATTAAAGGAGCACACACACACACACACACACACACACACACACACACACACACACACACACACACACACACACACACACACACACACATGCATAGACATATTTTTGCCATGATACATGTGCATGTGGTGGGGCAGTGGGACTCATACCTTTCAACTTTGCTAAAGAATGAATTCTGGAAAAAGTGAAAAATAATTGAGGTTGTGGTTTGCAATTTTTAAATATTACTCTAATTAACTTAAAATGTTCATAACACATGAACACATGGATGGGGAACAGGAAATTCATCCCTGGTTTGGCACCTATGACTCTAAAGGACACAGGAAACCTGTAAATGGTTTATCTCCCAGGCCCCTGCTTGTAAATGTTTCATCTCCCAAACCCCTGCTTACACTTATCAAGGGTATCACAACTTGTCAGAAATTTGGGATGCATGACTAGGCTTAAAAAGGCCCTTGTGGTCATTAGCCTAGTAAACACCTATGGACAAATTAGATGAGGTACAGGAAATTCATCCCTGGTTTGGCACCTATTTCTCTAATGGACACAGGCAACCTGTAAATGGTTTATCTCCCAGGCCCCTGCTTGTAAATGTTTCATCTCCCAAACCCCTGCTTACACTTTTCAAGGGTATCAGAACTTGTCAGAGATTTGGGATGCATGGCTAGGCTTAAAAAGGCCCTTGTGGTAATTAGCCTAGTAAACACCTATGGACAAATGAACAACAAACATGCCCTAGATCAGCATGTGTATGATCTTCAGGACAGTTTTAGGAAGAAAAGGGGTAGATTTTTAATATTTTTACCACAATCAGTGAGTGTGTGTGTGTGTGTGTGTGTGTGTGTGTGTGTGTGTGTGTGTGTGTGTGTGTGTGTGTGTGTGTGTGTTGGGGAATTGTACCTCTCAACTTCTCTTTTCACATGCAAATTCTTGACATAAAATACAAAAATAATGGAGGGAAGAGGACAATTTTTAAAAATTGCTCTTATTCACCTAAAATGATTGCATGCATTTTTTTAACAATAAGTAGCATGACAATAGGCATTACTGACATATTGCTCAATTTTGCTGCTCAAGAATCCTATATAAAGTCAAAGTAATGAAAATTAATGGTGATGGGGGGTAAAGCAGAAGTGTAGCTGACACAACCAGCATCCCATACCAGCATCACAAACCAGTGCCCTACTCCTTCAGCTCTTCAAACGATGAGCAAAAAAATGCACTTCACTGTAATTTGCCTATCATATTACAGTTAGATCCATGTTCCCCAGGATCTTCTATTGAAGAGTAACAATAAAAAAGCACTTAACTGTACCAATTGGCTTATTACAGTTATATCTATACCCCCAGCTCCTCCACTGAAGAGCAAATCTAAATATATATATATATATATATATATATATATATATATATATATATATATATATGTGTGTGTGTGTGTGTGTGTGTGTGTGTGTGTGTGTTTCCACTTTATAATCTCGAAATACCGTGTGATGATTGGGAAGAGATGGGCGAAGGCTGCCAGCCTAGTCAAATAGAATTTGATATATAATTCTATCAGCTGTATAAATAAATGTAAAATGCAGGCTTCTGGTTTTAAATGTAAGAAAACACTGTAAAATGTGAACTTCAAGATTGTTGCAACATTGCCATTTGCTATAAGGAAAACCAAGCCAAGTATTTCAAATGTGTCTTGTAAAGTTGAAAAGATCTTATGAGTCTCTTTCATGTTTTACAATTTGGCTCCAGTGCATCTGGATGAAGGTTTCATGCCCATTGTTTTAAGGCTAAAGCTTATGACCAGAATTTAGATATGGAATGTGCTTTATTGCTCTAGTTTCTGTTAGAATATACATGTGAAATGTCTTCTATTGTTGTAAGTCTCAGACCAGGTGTTAAGATGATGCGAAATGAATACTGAGATAACCTAAGTGTCAAAATGATGTAATTTGAGAGGGCCTCAGCAGAGACATGTTTGTTAGTAATGTTTAAATACTATTTCTCATAAGAGACTAGAAGCATTTTGATCTTGATATCCAACTTATTAGCAGTTTGCCTTGTGCTCACATGTAAGTTTTAGCACTGTGATTTCTTATAGGAATAGTTAAAGCTAGTAAAGATTAATTAGGTATTTTTCTTTGAAATCAGACCTGTCCTACTGTATTATTTTAAGTTTCTGTGTGATCTCTGAACTCTTAGATATCTCTGTGGTGTAGTAGTTTTGTCTTGTGTTTTAATTATTTATTATTAAATATTATTAAAACCTTTACCTGTGGCTGGTTTGTGTTGAGATAAGCTCTAGAGTACATTGCATATTTATAGAGGTTATTGTAATAGGCCACTCTAAAGTAAGCCTTGACTGTTAGTCATACTACCATTGGATAATAATATTGCACAGTAATAATTGGACACCTTTTTAAGGGCCTTTTAGTAGCTGATATTATTAGTTGGGTGGTGGCAGTAATTACTACCATATAGTCTGGGTAAAGGGGCACAGCTGGAGAATCTGTGTCAGCCTTTCCCATGAGTGTTTGTGAAGTTGTATAAATACTTATCTCAAAGTGTGTGTGTGTGTGTGTGTGTGTGTGTGTGTGTGTGTGTGTGTGTGTGTGTGTGTTGTGTCAGCTACTTGACAGGGACATGAAGCACTGGTTGGACAGAGAGGGTACTGGAAGTTTTAGCTTGCCCAGCTAGGCTAAGACCTGGACCCTATAGCTGTGCCAGTGGGGAATCTTATTGGGGACCTGGTGAGCAAGGGAGCAACCGGCCCCAGACTGACTGTGATCTCTGTGTGCACTTAAGGGAAATTGTACTTTATTGCATGTATTAATTATCCTTTTCTCTTCTATGAGACGACCTCCCTGGTGTTAGTGGTGAGGATTGAGGCTTCTTGATTGCTGGGCCAGGGCACTGTTGTCACAAGTGTTTGGCAGTGGTGGGATCTACTTCACCCACTAATTGGCTTGTAGTGGTATGGGTAGAACAAATTCCTGTAGCTTATCTACAGTGATCTCTAAAAGTGTTTTGTACTCTAAAACAGCCACACAGTGTATACTTAGAGTTCAGATCGCAATTGTTTTATTTCTTTTGTTAGCTTAGTATTAGTCAGGGTGAGCAGGCAGCATGTCAGCAGAAGAGTATGGACAGCTGACAAGGAGCCAGCTGGCGGAGATGTGCCAGGCTAGGGGACTGGTGCATGGAAACCTGACTAAAGCAGACCTGACTGCAGCCTTGGTTATAGCTGCATCAGAAAGCAGCAGCCTGGAGGACAGTCAGACTGACAGTGGAGATACAATATCCTCGGAGAATGGACAGCTCAACCTTTCTGCAGTGGACTTAAAAATCCAGCTGGAGCTAAAGAGACTTGAGTTAGAGGCCAGGCGTTTGGAACTAGAACCAGCCGAGAAAATGAGGAGTCTACAAGCTGAGGAAAATGAATGGCAGAGGAGGCATGAGAGGGAAATGCTGACTCTTCGCCAGAGTCATGGAGGTAATGGGGAAGGAAGTAACTGGACCACAGAAGCACAAAAGATCAGTAAATTTCTTCCACAGTTTAAAAAGGGGAATACTTTTGATAGCTTCATTCATATGTTTGAGCGGTTATGTAAACAGTATGAAGTTGACCAAGGGCTCTGGGTACAGTTCCTGACCACCTTACTCCATGGTAAAGATGCTACTTCTTTAGCAAAAATGCATGACACTGACTGTTTTGATTATACTGCTGTAAAAAGACATTTATTAGAATGTTTTAAGCTAACACCTGAAATGTATAGGAAAAAGTTTTGTGAGCATAGATGCAAGGCAGATGAAAATGTATGTGAATATGTTGCTGAACTGAGCACTTAATTTCATAGCTGGGTGAGTGGATGTCAGGTCACCACTTCTGAAGGGCTGGCAGACCTTTTGGTAAGGGAACAAGCCCTAATCACTTTGCCTGAGGACATGAGGATTTGGTTAGCTGATAGACAGTGTGCTACTTCAGAGGAGTTGGGGAAGATGGGAGACCTATACCTGGCCAGCAGGGCAGCCCTGCACAGGAAGGGGACCCCCAGTACTGCTCATGAGTTTAAAGGAACCCATGATGGGCAGCACAGACTGCCCCAACAGAATCTGCCAGTAACAGGGTAAGCCACTAGTCCAGGTACACATCCAGGAGCAAGGGTTAAATGTTTTGAATGCAACTAGTGGGGCCATGTGGCATACAGGTGTCCATGGAGGCAAGGTGGGGAACCAAAGGTGAGGGAGCCAGTAAGTGGGAAAGACAAAATGCCAACAGTAGGTTGTCTTGAGATAACAGGGGTATGGAACTACCATCCTGCAGATGTCCTGAGAGGGAAGGATTTGGAAGAGGCAGTACTATGTACTTATGCAGTTACATGCAGTGAGGCTAGGAGACAAGCATGTGGGTTTGGTAGCCTGCAGGAGACCCAGACAGACTGCGTACTTGCAGCCAGGACTGCTGAGGTGGTTACTTCAGGGAGTGAGCTATACTGTAGCAGTGAGAGTGAATGTGAGCCACAGCTGCTTTTGGATACTGATGTTCCCTTGGACAGGGTAACTGCAAAGGTAGAGGTGAGTAGTAGTACCCAGGCTGACAGTGAGGCACCGCTGTCAGAGGATGCCAGACTTCCTGTGGAAGCGGAGCTGGGAAGGGTTACAAGGAGGGAGTTGAGATAGTCTCAGCCCTCAGACCCTACATTGCAATGCCTGAGGCAGGTAGCTAGGGAGGCACCTGATTCTCAAGGGAAGGGGGAAATCTGTACACTGGAACAAAGGGTTACTGTTCAGAGAGTGGATCCCTGAGGGAGGGCTAGAAGGTGAGAGAGTACAGCAGTTGGTAGTGTCTAGAGCTTACCATCTGGTGCTTCTAGCCATAGCCCATGATATTCCCTTTGCAGGTCATATGGGCATACAACGTACAAAGAGGCATATTATGCAAAACTTCTATTGCCCTGGAATTTCCAGAGATGTAACAGGGTACTGCAGGAACTGTGAGCAGTGCCAAAAGTTAGGCAAGGCAGGATACAAGGTGAGAGCTCCTTTGATGCCTTTGCCTGTGATTGAGGAGTGATTTCAGAGGGTAGCTATGGATATTGTGGGTCCTCTGAGTACCCCATGTTCCACAGGGAAAAAGTATATCCTGGTGGTAGTGGATTATGCTACACGATACCCTGAGGCAGTGGCTTTGTCCTCCATTGAGGCCGAGAAGGTGGCAAATGCTTTGCTAGAGATTTTCAGCAGGGTAGGTTTCCCAAAGGAAATACTGTCTGACAGAGGTGCCAATTTTATGTCAGACCTGCTGGCTTGTCTGTGGAAGTCCTGCGAGGTGAAGCACATGAAGACCACCCCTTGTCATCCCCAGACTAATGGTCTTGTTGAGAGGTTAAACTCTACAATCAAGTCCATGCTATGGGCATTTGCAGATCAGTTTAAGAGGGAGTGGGACAAATATTTGCCCCATCTGTTGTTTGCTTACAGAGAGGTTCCCCAGTAATCCACAGGTTTTTCAGCCTTTGAGTTGCTTTATGGGCATAGCGTGAGGGGACCTCTAGATTTAATTTTAGATGAGTGGGAAGGTGACTGTGAGTCTCACAAGGAGTCTGTTGTGGCATATGTCCTGAACCTCAGGACAAGGCTCAGGGAACTCATGGGTCTGACCCAGGAGAACCTGGCAGAAGCCCAACAACAGAAAAAGGTGTGGTATGACCGAAATGCTCGAGCTAGAGAGTATGCTGTAGGGCAGCAGGTGATAGTTCTCATTCCTGTCGGACACAACAAGTTGCAAGCAGCTTGGGAGGGACCCTACAAGGTGGTAAGAAAGGTAAGTGATGTTAACTACATGGTGGAAGTGATAGGCAGATGGCAGGGGCACAAATTGTACCATGTTAATATGATGAAACCTTACTATGATAGGGAGGCTCTTGTGCTGAGCATTTGCAGTGGATTGCAGGAGGAGTCTGAGGAAGATCTGGGGACTGATTTCCTCAGTGAGGCTCGGGCTGACACCTCGGAGGAAGGGGTAGCCATATCCCAGCAGCTATCTCCAACCCAGGTTTGAGAAATCTGAGCAGTGTTGCAGGAATTTGGGGACGTGTTCGCTGGGAAACCAGGGTGCACCCACCTGGTGCAGCAGCAGGTGGATACAGGACCCCAAAGGCCTATTAGGCAGGCCCCTTATAGTGTGCCTGAGAGTGTCAGACAGACTCTGAGGGAAGAGGTACAGGAGATGATGGTACTAGGGGTGATTCAAGAGTCTTCTGTCCCTGGGCCTCACCAGTGGTGTTGGTGCCAAAGAAGGATGGCAGCAACATGTTCTGTGTGGATTACAGGAAATTAAATAGTCACACAGAGTCAGATGCTTACCCCATGCCTAGGACAGATGAGGCCCTAGAGCAGCTGGGTGGGGCTAAGTATCTTACAGCCATTGATCTTACCAATGGTTACTGGCAGGTACTCTTGACTTCCAGTGCTAGAGAGAAGTCAGCCTTTGTGACTCCTTTTGGATTGTATGAGTTCACAAAGATGCCCTTTGGGATGAAGAATGCCGCAGTGACTTTCCAGAGGCTGGTAGATCATATCTTAGCAGGAGCAGGAGGGTTTGCCCTTGCTTACATGGATAATATTGCTATCTACAGCCATTCCTGGCAAGAGCACCTTCAGCATGTCAGGGAGGTGCTAGGCAGACTACAGAGGGCAGGGTTCACAATTAAGTCGAGGAAATGTCAGGTGGGTATGGCAGAGGTCTCCTACCTAGGACATAGAGTGGGGAGTGGTAAGATAAGACCAGAACCTGCCAAAGTGGAAGCCATTCAAGCATGGCCTACACCTATTACCAAAATGCAGGTGAGGGCATTCTTAGGGACAGCAGGGTACTACAGAGAGTTCGTTCCTGATTATAGTACCATAGCTGCTCCCCTCACTGACCTGACAAGGAAGAACAGGCCAAATAAGGTAGTGTGGACCCCAGCATGTAAGCAGGCATTTTAGAAGCTTAAGGAAGCTTTGGGAGGACCCCCTATGTTAGCCAGTCCAGACTATAGCAAATAATTTGTTGTGCAGGTGGATGCTTCAAACTATGGGGTGGGGGCTTTACTTTGCCAGATTTCTTCAGAGGGAGAAGAGCACCCAGTCATTTATCTCAGTCGTAGGCTCCAACCCAGGGAGGAATGCTATGCAGCGGTAGAAAAGGAATGTCTAGCCATAGTGTGGGCACTACAAAAACTTCAGCCTTATCTGTATGGAAGAAAATTCACTGTGATGACAGATCACAACCCTCTAACATGGTTAAACAGAGCCAGTCAGCAAAATGCCAAGTTGCTAAGATGGAGTCTGGAGTTGCAAGCATATGATATGTCAATGCAGCACCGCAGTCGGAGTAGCAATGCCAAAGCAGATGGGATCTCAAGACAGGGAATGGGGTGAGGTACACCCAGATAAACCTGACACTCTCAAGCAATGTTTCTCAAGGGGCACTTGAAATACTTGCTTGAGATCCCTGGGTGGGGAAGAGATGTGACGATTGGGGAGAGATGGGCGAAGGCTGCCAGCCTAGTCAAATAAAATTTGATATATAATTCTATCAACTGTATAAATAAATGTAAAATGCAGGCATGTGTTTTTAAATGTAAGAAAACACTGTAAAATGTGACCTTAAAGATTGCTGAAACATTGCCATCTGCTGTAAGGAAAACCAAGCCAAATATTTCAAATGTGTCTTGTAAAGTTGAAAAGATCTTATGAATCTTTTTAATGTTTTACAATTCAGCTCCAGTGCATCTGGATGAAGGTTTCATGCCCATTGTTTTAAGGCTAAATTTATGACCAGAATTTAGATATGGAATGTGCTTTATTGCTCTAGTTTCTGTTAGAATATACATGTGAAATGACTTCTATTGTTGTAAGTCTCAGGCCAGGTGTTAAGATGATGCAATATGAATACTGGGAAAACCTAAGTGTCAAAATGATGTAATTTGGGAGGGCCTCAGCAGAGACATGTTTGTTAGTAATGTTTAAATACTATTTCTCACAAGAGACTGGAAGCATTTTGATCTTGATATCCAACTTATCAGCACTCTGCTTTGTGCTCACATGTAAGTTTTAGCACTGTGATTTCTTTTAGGAATAGTTAAAGCTAGTAAAGATTAATTAGGTATTTTTCTTTGAAATCAGACCTGTCCTACTGTATTATTTTAAGTTTCTGTGTGATCTCTGAACTCTTAGATATCTCTGTGGTGTAGTAGTTTTGTCTTGTGTTTTAATTATTTATTATTAAATATTATTAAAACCTTTACCTGTGGCTGGTTTGTGTAGAGATAAGCTCTACAGTACATTGCATATTTATAGAGGTTATTGTAATAGGCCACTCTAAAGTAAGCATTGACTGTTAGTCATACTAACATTGGATAATAATATTGCACAGTAATAATTGGACACCCTTTTAAGGGCCTTTTAGTAGCTGATATTATTAGTTGGGTGGTGGCAGTAATTACTACCGTATAGTCTGGGTAAAGGGGCACAGCTGGAGAATCTGTGTCAGCCTTTCCCAGGAGTGTTTGTGAAGTTGTATAAATACTTATCTCAAAGTGCGTGTGTGTGTGTGTGTGTGTGTGTGTGTGTGTGTGTGTGTGTGTGTGTGTGTGTGTGTGTGTGTGTGTGTGTTGTGTCAGCTACTTGGCAGGGACACGAAGCAGTGGTTGGAAGGAGAGGGTACTGGACATTTTAGCTGTGCCAGTGGGGAGTCTTATTGGGGACCAGGTGAGCAAGGGAACAACCAGCCCCAGACAGACTGTGATCCCTGTGTGCACTTAAGGGAAATTGTACTTTACTGTGACTATGAATTATCCTTTTCTCTTCTATGAGATGACCTCCTTGGTGTTTGTGGTGAGGATTGAGGCTCCTTGATTGCTGGGCCAGGGCACGGTCGTCACATACTGAAATCTCAAATTTCAGCATCTCGAGACCATAAAGTCGAATCCACAAAATACCAACAGCCCAAAACTGCAAAACTTCATATCCCAAACACACAGCATACACCATACCACACAGACACCACAGTACCCATACTACAACCCCCCCCACAAAAACATACTACACATCCACAAACCCACACTACAAATAAGCAGGGAGGCATGCCCCCCAGCACCCCCATGTGGGGGGCTGCACCCCACACACCCCCTACTTATATATATGCTAACTCTGAGATTGCACAAACAGAAAAAGACAGTAAAGACACACCCATTTGTTCTAGAGTCCCTCGCACACACACACACACACACACACACACACACACACACACACACACACATGCATCATATATCATACAAACACCACCACATCCAACCCTTACAGAATCATACTTTCACCTGCCTCCCCTAACCCACACATTCAACTTATAAACACACTCACATACACTCAAACACCTACCCAAAACCCTTACAAAGCATTCACTTACCTTAAATTCCACCTAAATCCACACACTACGCCGGACACCGTCCACACAAAACACTGCACGTAACATAGCGTAAAGTCATAACCGTGAATTTGAGATATTCAAATTCGTGATTATGCACTTTTGCTATTTTGTAAATTCGACTTTATGGTCTCAAGATACTGAAATTCGAGATTTCAGTATTTCGAGATTATAAAGTGGAACTATATATATATATATATATATATATATATATATATATATATATATATATATATATATATATATATATATATAATATAATATATATTCCTTCTACTGGCACGTCTTCCCTTTAACTCCCTCCTGCACTAGCCATTCTGACAATCTGTGCCCTGCCTTAAACCTCCTTCCACATTTTGTTAAAAAAGTGATATCTTCTTTTTTATTGTAGCAAAATGCTTGCTACAAATGTAGCAAATAGTTGCTACAGTTTATATCCTACCTGCATGGAGTGCTGTGGCAACTTATGCATTAGTTAAAAAAAAATGTAGCAAACTGCTTGCCACAAATGTGGCAAACAGTTGCTACAATTTATAACTTGCTTACAAGAAATGCTACACACTCTGGTTTTAGTTTAAAAAATAGATTTTCTTTTTATTTAACTTTTTAACTATAGCTAACTGTTTGCTTTGATGTAGAAAGCAGTTGCTACAGTTTAGCGCACACATAGAGCACTACAGCACTCAGCTTTGACCGCAAATTCAAATTTAAAAGCTGGTATTTCATTAAAGAGAGATCTGGTTTGGCTGATTATACCCTTCCAACACTTTGCGCCAGTGGCAGTTGCCCATCTTGCCCCAACCTAGCTATGATACACTACTGGGACAAAAGCCTAAAATCAGGAACAATTTTTAAATATTATTCTAATTCTCATCAAAAGCTAATAACACAAATGTTTTGCATCAACACACGTCTCCTGAGGAATGAGAACTATGAAACTCTAATGTCTGGCATTATTCACTGACTGTAAACCACAGTGGTTTACCAGAAAATCAAAGCTTTTAAGGGTCACAGGAAAGATTTCAGGCAAAATGAGGGACATATATAATGTATTCTTAATGACTTTAATGTATGATATTCAGTGACAATAGTGAAATTGACAAGGAATTGGAGATTATTATTTCTTTGTTTGCACAAAGAGACTATACACTTAATTTCTTGAAGGCACAGCTCAAGAGGTTAAATCTAAAAGGGAGAATTTTTAGCCCCCTATTCTTTTGAAGGCTTTAGTGAAAAATTATAAAAGTATTGATAAAAGGGGCATTATGTGTGGTCTAAATATGACTGTTGAAAGTGATAGTTTTACATCTATTATACTAGAAAACTGGAAAGTGTTAGAAGGTAATTCTGATTTGATGGCTAGTATTGATTCTGGCCCTAAATTTATATACAGGAACAATTTTAATTTAAAAACACTATTACAGAATGATGACAGTAAGGTGTTTGCATGTCCTTACAAAGAAAATAAACTGACTGGTATGCATAAGAGTGGTGACTGTGCTATTTGTAGATATATTTTAGAGGGACCTTTCCTTAATCTAGATCATTGTATGTCCACCATACCTATACCAGGAGTCTTTACTTGTAAGTCAAAAGGAGCTGTTTATGTTGGTGTATGCTCCAGTTACCTTTCCAATTATGTAGGCATGACTACTAGGAGTTTAGATGTGAGAGTTAAGGAACATCTTTATGTTATAAAATCATCACATGAAACCGATGCTCTTTATAAACATTCACAGATTTGTACTAACTTTAAGAAGTTTCTATCTACTGATATAGAAGCCATTCCTTTTGATTTGAGAGGGGGAGATTTTAAGAATAAAACTGAACAAAAGGAAACATTGTGACAACTCAAACTTGAGGATGACAAGGCACTTGGCCTTAATGAAAATGTTAACATCAAATGTTTTTTGAAAGATAAAAGGTTAAAGCTGTTTAAAAATGAATGATTTTTCATCATGTGTCTTTAACTTAATTGGTGTGTTTTATTACTTGATTGGTATTTGATTGCTATTGGATGATTATTCTTTTAACTGTTTCTAAGTTTTATGCCTGGTTTATTCTGAAGAAGTCTTTGTTTGGATGAAAGTGGAAATAAATTTGTGTTTACGCTATTTCATGGAAATTGTTTTTTATTTTTCCCTCAAAGTATTGAGTTTGGCATTTTATTTGGTGTGGTGTGTCTTTAAGGTTAATAATAAGTAAGTAGGTAAGTAAGTAAACAGCCTAAAGAAAATGAAATGTGTATGTTTTCTGATGGTGGTATAAAAGCCAGTATATATATGTCAGATAGGAATTCTGCTCCCCATAAACCAGTCCCTTTATCTTTTGCAGCTCTAAATTGTGGCTGCAGTTTAGATATGGCATTTCAGACTGGATTAACAGCCACATTTAAATCTCTCTTATTATTTATTTATTCTGATTTAATCTTTCTTTGTTAACCAGTTGGATTAGTTGGTCCACTGACTATTCAGTCAATACTCAGGAATGAACAAGAAAAGTTACATACAATGTATAGAAATAGAATAAAAAGTGTCTGTAATAAGTCATTTAGAAATAAAACAAAAATCATCTGTACAGTTATATGCAAATATAAATCCTGAGTATTGCATATCTATGTCTAAAATGAATTTGTTTATATGATTAAATAGGTTAGGTAGAAACAGAAGTGGTAGTAAGCAGGCTGGATAAAGTTAGGAGCATCACAATGTGAAACAAATAGGACTTTACATTATTGTAAATTAATAGGAAACCTTTGTGATGTCAGCTGGGAACATTTCTATTTTTATAATCTCAACCTTTCTTGTGTATTTTACTAGAGTAGCTGGTAAAGATTAAGAGGTGTAACTGTGAAAGTGATGTCATGTCCCATCTCTGGGCCAGTAATCAAGGAGCTTGAATCCTAACCACTGACACAGTGGAGAGGGACGTTCACTTGGAACAAAAATAGATACACGCAATATTTCCAGATGCAGCTCTCTGCATCAAGCACAAATTCCCTTAAAAGCACACAGGAAACACACTCAATTCGGGGTCTGAATTCCTCTCTTTCTCTCTCCAGGGCCCCAGTGAATCTCCCCACTGGCACAGCTGTAGAGTTGAGTCCTCAGCCAAGTGTCCAAGCCAAGTCCTCCAGCACTCTCTCTGCTCTAAGCAGCTGACACACACACACTCTTGAATATTTGATTTGCACACATACACACACACACACACACACACACACACACACACACACACACACACATATATATATATATATATATATATATATATATATATATATATATATATATATGTATACACATGCATAGACATACACTTTTGCTATGATCCATGCGCATGTGGTGGGGCAGTGGGACTCATATCTCTCAACTTTGCTAAAAAATGTATTCTGGAAAAAACGTGAAAAATAATTGAGGTTGTGGTTTGCAATTTTTAAATATTACTCTAATTAACTTCAAATGTTCATAACACATGAACACATGGATGGGGAACAGGAAAGTCATCCCTGGTTTGGCACCTATGTCTTTAAAGGACACAGGAAACCTGTAAATGGTTTATCTCCCAGGCCCCTGCTTGTAAATATTTCATCTCCCAAACCCCTGCTTACACTTATCAAGGGTAAAACAACTTGTCAGAGATTTGGAATGCATGGCTAGGCTTAAAAAGGCCCTTGTGGTCATTAGCCTAGTAAACACCTATGAACAAATAAGATGGGTAACAGGAAATTCATCCCTGGTTTGGCACCTATGTCTTTAATGGACATAGGCAACCTGCAAATGGCTAATCTCCCAGGCCCCTGATTGTAAATGTTTCATCTCCCAAACCCCTGGTTACACTTTTCAAGGGTATCAGAACTTGTAAGAGATTTGTGATGCATGGCTAGGCTTAAAAAGGCCCTTGTGGTAGTTAGCCTAGTAAACACCTATGGACAAATGAACAACAAACATGCCTTAGATCAGCATGTGTATGATCTTCAGGACAGTTTTAGGAAGAAAAGGGGTAGATTTTTTATATTTTTACCACTATCAGTGAGAGAGTGTGTGTGTGTGTGTGTGTGTGTGTGTGTGTGTGTGTGTGTGTGTGTGTGTGTGTGTGTGTGTGTGTGTGTATACAAACACCACCACATCCAACACTTACACACTCATGCTTTCACCTGCCTACCCTAACCCACACGTTCAACATACAAACACACTCACATACACTCAAACTCCTACCCAAAACCCTTACAAAACATTCACTTACCATAAATTCCACCTAAATCCACACACTACACTGGACACCATCCACACAAAACACTGCACGTAACATAGCATAAAGCCTTAACTGCGAATTCAAGATATTCAAATTCGCGATTATGCACTTTCGCTATTTTGTAAATTCGACTTTATGATCTCGAGATACTGAAATTTGATATTTTGAGATTCTAAAGTGGAACCATATATATATATATATATATATATATATATATATATATATATATATATATATATATATATATATATATATGGCTCCTGAGGGTACTAATTGCCGTGTGGAGAGAAAGGCGCATTCCAGATGACTGGAGAATAAGCATACTCATGCCGGTGTACAAGAACAAAGGGGACATCCACAACTGTGGACAGTATAGAGGCATCAAACTCCTACCACATTGCATGAAAGTTCTGGAGAGGGTGATTGAAAAACGGATACGCAGAATAGTAGAATGTAAGATGGGGGATGAACATTTCGGATTCAGATCAGGATGCAGCACAATTGACCCGATGTTTGCATTGAGACAGATACTTGAGAAGAAACTAGAGAAGAGGAGAGAGTCAAACTGGGCTTTCCTAGACTTGGAGAAAGCATATGACAAGGTCCCAAGAAAGCTGATCTGGACAGTACTGCGGTGGTTTGAAGTCCCAGAAACATTGGTAGAATTAGTACAGGCTGTGTACAAGGACCCAGTGACTCAAGTACGAACAGTGTTTGGCCTCACTGAGGGGTTCCCAGTGGGAGTGGGTGTACACCAGGGTTCAGCTCTGAGCCCACTGCTGTTCATACTGGTAATGGACTACATCAGCAAACAGGTTGGAGGGGTCAGAGCAACAAAGCTGCTGTATGCAGACGATGTGGCAGTACAGGCAGACTCTGATCTAGAACTTCAGCAAAGGATAGGAGAATGGAATGCAAATCTGAAGGCACATGGGATGAAACTAAGCACAGATAAGGCAGTGGTAATGGCAGCAGATTGGGGAAATCAGAAGAAGCTGAGAATAGAGATAGATGGGAAGATAGTGGAACAGGTAAACAGCTTCAAGTATCTGGGAGGGGTGGTTGAGGAGAAGGGTAGTCTGAATGAAGAGGTCAAAGCTAGAATCAGAGGGGCTGCAGCCAACTGGCATAGAGTATCAGGTGTAGTATATGACAGAAGAATGCCAAAGAAGCTAAAAAGTAAGGTGTACAAGACAGTGGTGCGACCAGTACTACTGTATGGTACAGAAACCTGGGCAGTAAAGGCAGAACAGTTGAAGAAGCTAGAGGTGATGGAAATGAAGTGCCTGAGAAAGGTGGTAGGATGCACACTGCGGGACAGGCGAAGAAATGAGGACATAAGAGCAGAAGCCAAAGTAGCTCCAATTGCAAAAAAGATCAAAGAAAACAGATTACGATGGTATGGGCACATGTGTAGAAAAGCAGAAGACAATCTGGTGAGGGAGATTTGGGACAGACAGGAAGAAGGTAAGAGGGCGTCCAGCAAAGAGGTGGATGGATTGTGTGAAAGAAGATCTGCGACAGTCAGGCATGAGTGGGAGAGTGGCACTGAATCGAGAGAGTTGGCGACAGTTAATACGATACCCCTACCCCATGTAAATGGGAAAAAGGGGATGAAGATGAATGATGATGATGATGATATATATATATATATATATATATATATATATAGATAGATATATATATATATATATATAAATATATATATATATATATATATATATCTTTCTTCTACTGGATATATTCCTTCTACTGGTACATCTTCCTCTTCCCTCCCTCCTGCACTAGCCATTCTGTCATTCTGTGCCCTACCTTAAACCTCCTTCCACATTTTATTAAAAAAGTGATTTCATCTTTTTAATTGTAGCAAAATGCTTGCTAGAAATATAGCAAAGCGTTGCTACATTTTATATCCTGCCTGCATGGAGTGCTGTGGCAACTTATGCATTAGTTAAAAAAAAAATGTAGCAAACTGCTTGTCACAAATGTGGCAAACAGTTGCTACAGTTTATAACCTGCTTACAAGGAATGCTACAGCACTCTGGTTTTAGTTTAAAAAAGAGATTTTCTTTTTATTTAACTTTTTAACACTAGCTAGCTGCTTGCTTTGATGTAGAAAGCAGTTGCAACAGTTTAGCGCACACATAGAGCACTACAGCACTCAGCTTTGACCGCAAATGCAAATTTAAAAGCAGGTATTTCATTAAAGAGAGATCTGGTTTGGCTGATTATACCCTTCCAACACTTTGCGCCAGTGGCAGTTGCCCATCTTGCCCCAACCTAGCTATGATACACTACTGGGACAAAAGCCTAAAATCAGGAACAATTTTTAAATATTATTCTAATTCTCATCAAAAACTAATAACACAAATGTTTTGCATCACCACACGTCTCCTGAGGAATGAGAACTATGAAACTCTAATGTCTGGTATTATTCACTGACTGTAAACCGCAGTGGTTTACCAGAAAATCAAAGCTTTTATGGGTCACAGGAAAGATTTGAGGCAAAATGAGGGACATATATAATGTATTCTTAATGACTTTAATGTATGATATTCACTATTTTACTAGGAAAATCAGAAATGTTATGAAGGTTATGGCAAAAGTATGAAGCAAAATAAGGATAGTGCAGAGGTATAGTCCCCAGTAATAGTAGCTATCTGTTTTAGAAGAGGGGAGGGGAAGCTTGGCTCTCAACTGTGCCTCGTTATGAGGAACGCTTCTCATTTTGAGTGCTTAAATTCTCAAAAACTAGAGTGTACCATTGTGAAGGGGGTCTTCTAATTGCTGTCACTTTTTTAATGAATAGCCATGGTGAATAATACTGAATAACAGTACTTCATGAAAATAACATTTAATAAGTGTAAAGAGACCATTATTAAACATGTTGTGAATTTTCTAGTTGAAGTTGCATTTTGTCCATTTGCTTGACTGTGTGATGCATAGTATTCCACATTTTAGAGATGGAAAGTTGAGAGGTATGGGCCATAGAAGGTGGGAGAAAGTAAAAGTCAGGCTGAATAAATCACATTAAAGTGATTGTACAAAATCTGGGACAAATTTTAAATATTGAATGTTGATAGAGCAACAGGCATTTTCTGAAGAATTATGAAGTCTGAAACTTGAATGTTTGTCATTATTTAGTAATTTCATTCCTCATTGATTTACCAGAAAACAGCAAATGTCATGAGGGTATGTATACAAGATGATGTTTACCGTGAGCTCTGGGTTTGGCTCCTGACTCTCTCACTCCATGGTAAAGCTGTTCAAGCTGTAGCAATGTTAAATGATGTAGTTTGCTTGAATTATGAGAAAATAAAATGTCGTTTGCTTTACTGTTTCAAACTGACAGCTGAGGCATATAGAAAAGAGTTTTGTGAACATAGTCGTAAAGGCAGATGAAAATGTATGTGATTATATTGCAGATTTATGTACTTACTTGACTTAAGTACTTACTTTCTAGATGGGCAACTGGGTGTCAGTTCACCACTTTTCAGGGACTGGCAGACCTTTTGGTGAGGGAACAAGCCCTCAGTACTTTGATGACATGAGAGGCTGGTTAGCAGACCGTGAGTGTAACTCTGCAGAGGAGTTGATGAGAAAAGGGGATCTCTACTTGGCAAGCAGAGCACCACTATGTAAGAAAGGTATACTCAGTGCTGCACATGGAGATAAGGGAACCCAAGGGGGGCAGTCTAAACCACTCCAACAGAGTAGACCAGTAAAGTGAGAAACCACTAATCCAAGTGCAGGGTTAGGGATTAGATGTTTCAAATGTAACCAAAGGGGACACATAGCAGCCAAATGTCCATCTAGGCAAAGTGAGAAACAGAAGGTGATGAAGCCAGTAAGTGTGGATGACAAACTGCCAGTGGTAAGTTGTTTAGAAACAACTGGAGTACCTAATTATCACTGATATTTCTGTCCTATCTTAGTAGATGGCAAACAGGTAACTGCTAAGAGAGACACAGCTTCTGATATCACCATTGTGGGGCCTGCAGTGGTTAGAGAAGAGCAGTACTTGCTCGGACAGTCCACTCCAGTCAGAGCATTGGGAGGGACCCCTTTCCAAACACCTTTGGCTAGGGTTCATCTTGACTGGGAGAGTAGAAGAGGAAGCAGGCAAGTAGGTGTGTTTGAGGATATTCCTGCAGGTATCCTGATAGGGAATAACTTTGATGATGCAGTGCCTTGTGTACATGCAGTGACACACAGTCAGACTTGGAGACAGGCATGTAGATCCGGTAGTCTGGGAGAAACCCAGAAATATCTCATACCTGAAGCTGGGACTGGTGTGGTGGCTGTTTCAGAGAAGGTACTGTTTAGTAGTAGTAAATCTGAACGTGAGCCACAGTTGCTGATGGGCACTAATGTTCCCTTGGACACGGTGACTGCAAGGATGGAGGTGAGTGGTGGTACCTACAGTGACAGCGAGGCAAAGCTGTAGGAAGTGACTAGGATTCCTGTGGAAGGGGAGCTGGGGAAGGTCATGAAGATAGAACTGAGGCAGGCTCAACTTATAGATCCTAAGTTACAAAGTTTAAGGGAGATGGCTAAGGAGGCACCTGAGGCTCAAGGAAGAGGGGAGTCTGTATACTGGAATAAAAGTTTGTTGTATAGAGCATGGACTTCTGGAGGTAGGCTAGAAGGTGAAGTAATACGGCAATTGGTAGTGTCTAAAGCTTACCGTCTGCCACTTTTAGCCATAGCACATGACATTCCTTTCTCAGATCATATGAACATATGACAAACTAAGAGACATATTATGCTAAATTTCTAATGGTCTTGCATTGCAAGGGATGTGGTAGGATATTGTAGGACTTGTGCACAGTGTCAAAATGTTGTAAAGCAGGGGACAAGGCTAAGGCTCTTTTAAAGCATTTGCCTGTTATCAAAGAGCCATTTTAGAGAGTGGTCCTGGATATTGTGGGACCCCGTGGGTCCCCTGAGTACTCCAAGTTCTACAGGAAAGAAATACATCTTGGTGGTAGTAGACTATACTACCAGACATTCTGAGGCAGTGACTCTGTCATCTATTCAGGCAGAGAAGGTGGCAAATGCTTTGCTAGAAATCTTCAGCAGAGTAGGTTTTCCATGGGAAATACTAACTGACCAAGGTGCCAAATTCATGTCAGACCTGCTGACTTGTCTGTGGAAGCATTGTAAGGTGAAACATCGAAAGACCACCCCCTTCCATCCCCAGATTAATGGTCTTGTGGAGAGGTTAAACTCTATATTGAAGACTATGCTGTGGGCATTTGCAGACCAGTGTAAAAGGGAGTGGGACAAGTATTTGCCCCATCTGTTATTTGTGTACAGGGAAGTACCACAGGAATCTACAGGTTTTTCAGTCTTTGAGTTGTTATACAGTCATAGGGTGAGGGGGCCTTTAGGTTTAATTCAGGATGAGTGGGAAGGTGAGAATGAATCTCACAAGGAGTCTGTCGTGTGTTCTCAACTTTTGGACAAGACTTAAGGAGCTCATGGATTTAGCCCAAGAGAACCTAGTAGTGGCCCAACAACAAAACCCTTTATTCCAGTATACAGACTCCCTTTTTCCTTGAGAAGCAGGTGCCTCCCTAGCTACCTCTCTCAAGCCTCTTAGTGTGGGGTCTGAGAGCTGAGCCTGCCTGAACTCTGGGACCCTTCCCAGCTCCACTTCCACAGGAAGTCTGGTGTCATCTGACAGCAGTGCCTCAATGTCAGCCTGGGTACTACCACTCACCTCTTCCCTTGCAGTCACTCTGTCCAAGGGAACATTAGTACCTACCAGCAGTTGTGTCTCACCTTCAAGCTCACTGGTACAGGGTAGCCCCCCCCCATGAAATAACCACCTCATCAGCCCTGACATCAGGTGTGGGGTCTGTCTGGGTCTCCACAGGCTACCAGTCTCACATGCCTGTCTCCAAGCCTGACTGTATGTAACTGCATGCACACAAGGTACTGCATTATCAAAATCATTCCCTATCAAGACATCTGCAGGGATATCCTCAGACACATCTACTTGCTTGCTTCCTTTTCTACCCTTCCAGTCAAGGTAAACCCTGGCCAAAGGCATTTGGAATGAGGTCCATCCTAAAGCGCTGACTGGAGTGGACTGCCCAAGCAAGTACTACTACTCTTTATCCACTGCAGGCTTCAAAATGGTTATGTCAGAGGCTGTGTCTCTCTTAACAGTGGCCTATTTTCCATCCACTAAGATAGGATATAGACTCTGGTGATAGTTTGGTACACCCGTTGTCTCCAGACAACTTACCACTGGCATACTGTTATACTCACTTGCTGGTTCCCCAACCTTTTGTTCCCAACCTTGCTTCTGTGGACATCTGTATGATACATAGCCCCACAGGTTGCATTTAAAACATTTGACTCTTGATCTTGGCTGTGTACCTGGACTAGTGGCTTCTCCTGTTACTGGTGGACTCTGTTGGGGTGGTTTAGGCTGTGGATATCCCCTTCCTGTGCAGTGATGCCCTGCTTGCTAAGTAAATATCCCCTTTTCTCCCCAGTTCATCTGCAGAGTTACAGTCGCAGTGTGCCAACCAGATTCTCATGTCCTCAGGCAAAGTGCTAAGGGCTTGTTCCCTCACCAAAAGGTCTGCCGTCCCGTCAAAAGTTGTGACCTGACACCCACTTACCCAACTATGAAAATAAGTGCTTAACTCAGCAATATAATCACACACACTTTCATTTACCTTGAAACTTTTATCTGTAAGCTTCAGGTGTTAACTTAAAGCATTTAAGTAAACATTACTTTACTCTATCATAGTCCAAACAATCAATATTAGACAATTTAGAAATAGCAAGTTACTGCTTTACCATGGGGTAAGAGGGTCAGGAACTGTACCCAGAGCCCTTGGTCAGCATTATACTGTTGCAGTCTTTCAAATATATGAATAAAATTATCACAATTCTCACCCTCTGTATATTGTGGAAGACATTTCCTGACCTTTATTGCTTCTGGGGTTTGGTCATTCCCTTCCATATTACCTCTATGACTCTGGCTAACAGTCAGCATCTCCCTGTCACGTTGATGCTGCTTCTCATTTTCTTCAGCCTTCAAATGCTGCAGTCTCTCTGCTGATTATAATTCCAAACGTTTGGCCTCCAGTTCAAGTCACTTTAACTCCAGACAGGTTTTTAGTCCTATGTTAAGAAACACGTGAACTGTCCTGTTTCTGAGGGCTACAAATTCCCATCACCACACTGGTTATCCTCCTAGTTGCTGGTCTGAGCTGCTACTAAAGCTGAAATAATTTTCTCTTCAGTCAGGTTAACATGCACCAGTCCTTTGGTTGCATACACATTAGCCAACTGTTTTTTTGTTGGCTTGCCATAATCCTCTGCTGACAATTATTTATTTATTTTACATTTATTTTACATTTGTTGACCGGGCTAGTCTAGCTGGATATATGTCCATTTTCAGTAGAGGCCCGGGGAGAAAAGCTCCAAGCATGAACAGTGACAAAGTTAACAATATATAACAAAGACAGAGGTAGCATTGGTTAAAGAAAATTATAGTATTATAATTATAAACTATAGACATTATACTAAAAGTTAAACTAAATAAAAAAAAACAATTATACTAAACACAAAAGTGGGTATGAGCAAGACAGAGTAAAGCCCTTATATTATATCCTCTTACTATGAAAAAAAAAGAGAAGTAACTAGATTTGGAGGCCTAGGTTAGGGGAGTGAGGAAAGGGGTATGAGCAGGAGGGGGAAAAGATTTTAGTCTGGGTTAGCACAAGGACAAAGCCACTGAGTTTTAAGATGTTCTTTAATATGTTTTTTGAATAGAGAAGTAGAAGCTAGGGTGGATAGTTCAGGAGGAAGCTGATTCCAGTTTTTACCTGTAGTGTTTGAGAAAAGTGAGTCACCAGCTTTGTTGTTAGATTTAATCAAGGAGACAAGGAGTTTATTAGCAGAACGTAGTGTAGCTAGATTTTTATAAGGTGAAATCAGATTAGTGAGGATAGGGGTATTATTGGGGTGGTATAGGATCTTTTGAGTGATAAGTAACTGTTGACAGAGTATATGGTTTTGCAGTTCTAGCCATCCTAGTTGTTTTAGGTTAAGGCAGTGGTGAGTTTTAAAGGGAGAGCATGTGATGAATCTAGCTATGCTATTATAACAGGTAGAAAGTTTGGAGAGGTTGTTTTTAGATAGGTTAGTATGTATACCAGAGACATAGAAGAGGGTAGAAATGAGGTGGGTCTGGGCAATAGTTTTCCTGGCTGAAGGGGTAAGGAAGGGTTTAATTCTATAGAGAGTACCAAGTTTTTTGTTAACAGACTTTATGGTGGAGTTAATATGGTCATCATAGTTAAGAAGATTATCAATTGTCACACCTAGTAGGCGGGTTGTAGTATCTGGGGTTATGTTGGTAGCATTGTTAGAGGTTATAGAGAAGAATGGATTGGGTGATTTATAAGTTGGAGTAAAAAGCAGTAGTTTTGTTTTTTCTGGATTTAGAAGGAGGCAGTGTTGCATAAACCAATTTTCAACATTATGGAAAACAGTTTGGGTGAGGGACTGGAGGGAGGCTATATTCTTAGCAGTACAGATTAAGGTTGAGTCATCTGCATAAAGATGAAAAGGAATTTCACCTTTCAACATGACAATGAGCCCAAGCATACATCCAAATCAACAAAAGAATGGCTTCACCAGAAGAAAATTAAAGTTTTGGAATGGCCCAGCCACAGCCCAGACCTAAATCTAATAGAAAATCTGTGAGGTGACCTGAAGAGGCCTGTTCACAAGAGATGCCCTCACAATCTGACAGATTTGGAGTGCCTTTGCAAGGAAGAGTGGGCAAATATTGCCAAGTCAAGATGTGCCATGTCGATAGACTCCTACCCAAGGAGACTGAATGCTGTAATTAAATCAAAAGGTGCTTCAACAAAATATTACTTTAAGGGTGTGCACACTTACGCAACCAGCTTATTGTACATTTTTTAATTTTTATATTTTTTTCCTCTAACAGATTTGTTTGTTCAATTGAATTGTACAGGTCACATTAAATGTGGGAAAAGTTTTGAAATGATTTATTGTGGTCTCATTTTTTATATCACAAAAACCTGGCATTTTAACAGGGGTGTATACACTTTTTATATCCACTGTATCTTTTACTCTTCTACACATACACTGTTTTTTTTTTCAGTCATTATGAGCCCCACCGGCTAGCTTCTGTGCCAGTAATGTGGCTTGGCAAGAAAAGGAGCCTGGAAATGTCAGTTGTCCTGCCACCTTTAATCATCATGTAGATTATTATGTATATTAATTGTGCTCCTCTGTTTGGCTTCCCAGCTAAGGTAATTCAGCTGTGGGACCCTTGATTGTGAATATTGCTTGGAAACCAGAAAGCTTAAAAGTCAATCAAGAGGATGTGAGGCAGATAACAACTGGTGCCAGAGCCATGAACTAAAACTCAATGCAAAAAAAATGAATAACAGCGTCCTTTGGAAAGATGGCCACCTCTGAAAATTACCACATTGATAATATACCCCTAAATATAGGATCTGTGATACGTCTACATTTTTCTGTTATGAGAAAATCATTCTACGTTATGCAATTTATAAATAAGGAGATAACATCCTGATCCAAAGAGGTCATTATTCGACTGTACTGGGCTCTTATCAGACCAGTCATTAAGTACAATGCATCCATCGGCCTGTACCAGACCATGCACTTGCAACAGTTTGAGACACTACAGAGGTTACTCACAAAAATAATACAGGGAGTAAACAAAGCTCTGTCTCTGTATTCTGTCTCCTACAGATTGCTGTATGATGATCTATGCCTGGCTTACAAGACATCTTCTGATCCTACACTGATGGAGTTGATGCATATCCTCAGAACAAATATCAGCAATACCGATTGTAAGACTCTAAATCTCATCTGTGCTATATATGGGACATGTTGGAGGGACAAGTATCTCAAAGATTACTCCTTCTCTTGTCTAAATCTCATCTGTGCTATATATGGGACATGTTGGAGGGACAAGTATCTCAAAGATTACTCCTTCTCTTGTCTAAATCTCATCTGTGCTATATATGGGACATGTTAGAGGGACAAGTATCTCAAAGATTACTCCTTTTCTTGAATAGGCTTCCCATCCATGTGAAGCAAAGATCATCCCTAAACCTTTTAAAATGTAACTTGGTACAAAGGATGAAAAAAATGCAAATGGACACCAGGTTTGGCACATACGTCTCCAATGGACAGGGGCAGACTTTGAATGTTGATGTGTACAAGCCTATATCATAAACTTACAATTCCTTGACACATGTCAACAATATTTTTTTAAATCTGGGGTAACCCTGGCTCCATAGCCTATTAACCACCTATAAACCTACGAGTGATCGCTGTAAATTATTTTATCTTACAAGGTTATTCCAGCTTGCATAGCAGTGAGGCTTGGAGAAAAGAGGGGAAAAGATTACACTTCTGAGACTTGTAAACTGACTATTTTTTATTTTATTTTATTTTACATTTGTTGACCGGGCTAGTCTAGCTGGATACATGTCCTTTTTCAGTAGTGGCCCGGGGAGAAAAGCTCCCACTATTAAGAAAAGTATCACACTACAATTAGATAGAGGAAACTACATTAGTATAATAATAAAACACTAAGACATCTTCATATACATGCTGATAGTTAGACTAGAGATAGACTAGAGCAGCCCACCCCTAATTTCTTTTATGCTGTTTTCCAGGGCACATTTAATTACTGAGCTGGTGACAGCTGCCATGGTGAGGACTGTTAAACAAGACATATCTGCAGAACTGCAAGTTTTTTACTAGAATTTTTTACAGAACTGCAAGTTTTTGATGACTGCCCATTAGTGTATTTATACCATCCGTTCTCGTTTATCATTTCCATGAAAAAAGAAACCTCTAATGAAATGCCTCGTAAAGCCTATTAAAGAAATGGTAGCCTGTTTTAGGGAGATGATGTAGCGATAATAACAGCTACAAATGAATAACAAAATGCTTGTGCATAAGGTGTTATTTAGTTTATTAATAGAATTACTGTTAGCAGTTGGTATTAAGGTTGTCAAAACTGTGTCATAGTGAAGTGAATATCAGATACTTATCTTCTGCTTCAGACCTCAATTAATTATGATATGTGTAAGGAGAAGAAGAAGGTGTTAACTTATTATAGTACGCATGGAATATTACTACATTAAATGGGCTGATTTAAAAAGAAGTAGCTGTGGGTCTAATAGTAAAAATACACAGCTGTAGCTGAATAAATCTGAAGCAAAAATTAGCCGCATAATTGTACGCACTGCACTATAAATCTCCTACTGTCTCTGAGATGCAGACAATCAGTTACACACACACACACACACACACACACACACACACACACACACACACACACACACACACACACACACACACACACACACACATATGCACAAAATGAGCTATTCTTTTACTGAGTTGACATAAATCTTAAACCTATATTAAATGCATTACATTTAATTAAAATGTTCATACATTGCAGTGAAGAATCATAGGAAAAAACCTATAGAGATGATACAACTTAATATTAATGGATTATCACTGCTGTCAGTGGCTAACTTACACCTTTCAACTACTGTTAAATAGATTTTAGAGCATGAAAAAATGCAAAGCAGAGGAAATGTGGTGTGAATATACACCATATATTAAATAAATATTAATTTTATTTTGTTAACTGGAGTAGAGCACTGATCCCGATGATCATTTTCAGATAGCCCAGTGAGAGATTTCACAAGGAAGATAAAGGATACATCAATTATAATCATATAAAAACCGCAGTAAAGTTTTTCTTACACTCCAACAAGATAGATACCATTCCTTGAGGCTTGAATGATGTACACTGTTACAGTATTCACAAATCTTAGTAACCCTGTACAGTGAGGGAAAGTGGCTTTTCATTAACAGTGATAGGTGGGTAGGCTTGTGAGTAAGAGAGAGAGAGGAGAAAACAGGCACATTATGCCATCAGAAATCATCATCATGCATAATTGTTCAAAATTATATTGTAAAGTATTCAATCTTGGCTTGCTTCACTGCTTATAATGCAGAAATCACTTAATGTGCAGTGCTAGTATTACTAACATCGACCATCTTATAGTTTATATATATATATATATATATATATATATATATATATATATATATATATATATATGTGTGTGTGTGTGTGTGTGTGTGTGTGTGTGTGTGTGTGCATGTGTCTGGAGTATGCAGGTATTTGTCCACTAATTATGTAGTGCTTGAAGCAAATGAAATAAAAGGCATTATCTGAGATTTAGGACAAGAACTAAAGCAGACGTGAAGAACAAGCTATGGTGGATAATGTTGTAAAGCTGTCATAAAAAGTAGAAATTGGGATATTATTAGAATGCAACAACAGAAGTGGCAGAGTAGTAGACCAGTATAATTGAAGGAGATAAGTCATTGGCTTTTTTGGAAAGGGGATGATTAATTGTGGAGAAAACATTGTGCTGAATCCTGTATTTAATGTATGCAGGGAAGAGATGCAAAATAAACTGGTCAAGTTACTAAGAAAGTGAGGTGGGCTGGAGAAGAAGAGTAAAGCATGCTGGGATGTGGGACTAATGCGAAGCTTAGAAGAACACACCATCTAACTTTCTATTTCAGGTAAGCAGTTAGAGTGTTAATTTGGCCATCACATCTTCGCTTGTAGTAAGTTAAATGGACAGTACTCATGCACAAGCTATAGAAGCTGTCAGCTTATCTCACTGTAAGAGAACACTTGATGGCCAAATTACTATTGCATTGTTTGTTCTTCTTTTTCTTAATGACAAAGTGGAAATGCTGTAGGATGAGAAAATGCATTGCCTTAAACAACTATTTTCTAGTCATGAATTAAATACTGAATAACCTTACTGAAGAAGGTTACTGACCTACTGACCACCCCCCTGGCCTTCTTTAATGAGGTTCTTCATTGTTTCACTGATGACTAGAGCATAGCTGTTTAGGGCATTGTATTTTCTCATCCTATAACATTTCCACTTTTTCATTAAGAGGCAGACTGGAGCTGTGTGTTTCAAAAAACAAGCTTTATGTTGCTGAAGGTGATACTGACATGTTTATGTTATAACCATCTCAGGAATTTATGTGGTACACCTTAAGAAGTAATGTTACATGGGATGTGTGAATCATATAAATGAGAACTTCATGGCACTTGCAATTAAACACCTCGGCAAGCTGAATGTCTGTCTTGTCTCTTGTCTTCTAAAACCTCATGCCCATTGCCCATACTGGGATTTAAACCATTAAAGTCTTTTTTCAGAATATCAGAACTTCAGACTGAAAGACTGAACAAAAGTGGCAAGGCACTTGCAAAAAAGTGTCAGAATTTTCTCCAAGATGCTGAATTAGCATTTATTTGATTTTTGCCTATACAGACACCAAATGCATAATTAATTTCTTCAAATACTGTAGCTACACCTGCCTGACTCTGTGGCACAGAAGGATTGAGCCCTGACTATGACCTAGGTTACTAAGGTTCGATTAGCATCCCAGGAAGTGGAGGAACCAGGCAAGATGGTTTTAGAGTGAAGAGGTGTGGCCCTCTTGCCTCCACCGAGGTGTGGGATTGGGTTTATTCATGTAGATAATGGGCACTATGATCTCCCTGGTGGAGACTGGACAGACCGCTGCTCATGCTGGGGGAGGGTAGGGCCACTTGAGGGGAACACCCATTGTGGAAGCGAGGAGGTGTCTTCCACTGACAGTCCAATGCTTTCTTCTTTTCATTGCCTAACCAGGTGTGTGCAACTTAGGTCAAGGAAAAAAAACACACACAAAAAAAGAAAATGTCAAGCCAACCATTGACTAGTTGATTGGTCAGAAGGGAAAGAATGGTTCATAGGTAGCAGGGGGCAAAATGCCACAAAAAAAAAAATCACTACTGTAGCTACTCCTGCTGCATGGATGTCTCTTGCTTTTTCCTGACTAGTATCGTTTTTCGAATATGGTCTACCCTACAAACTCGTGTTCAGTCTGATGACAAGTTCTAGCTTGTACAAAACCAAAGACATATATTTGAGTTATATGCATAATTTAAACATCAAACTTTGAAAAGATTATTTTTCATTTTTTCGCTTATGATAAGGTTTTAATCTCCAGCTGTTCTCAAACTGAGTCAGAAAATTGGAAGTCCAAGATCTGAAGATTTGAGCTGTGTGTCATAGTAAGTGGCCTCAGCAAGAAAACAAAGTAAGTCAAGTGTGCCATGTTGCCTCATCTAATGGGCAAAGTAAAATCTGAGTCAAATAAGGATTAAAGTGAGACTGTGTCAGGGGATAGATAATTCACATGCTTGCAGGAACAGTACACCTTATTTTATATATTCTCAGAATGCTCAGGGTAACAACCAGTATATGATAAGCTAATAGCAGTACAGAAACAAATGGAATCAGACAGATAAGTACCTTAAAAAAATAACCTAGAAATTTTTTTTACAGACAAATAGTATGCAGAAAAAGAGAAAGCAGAAAAATGTGTCTGATTATCGCCATAATCCTCATTGCAGGTACTGAAGCATAGTGTACAATTCACTGAAACTAGAACTAATGTTCTAGCAAACCCTTCGGATCTGTTTAAAGGTGTATGTTATTTAAGGATAAAATGTCACATTAAACTATTGTTATAAATTATACCAGTGATTTGTCTATCGTCACAGTCGGATCATGGAAAAATGGGGCTCTAGGCAGGGAAATGGACCAGCCTCCCCACACACACAGACATTCCAGTGTCCCATTTCTTGTCTCTTTCTCTCCAGTGACAATAAACATTGTTCAATCCTGTCTGTGTGCATATACTTTTTTCCTTTACAAAGATTACAGAAATTTGAATTTGATTTACAATTTTTATTTCAAATTGCACACTGCAAATACCTATGGCCATTTGCTAAACAAAACAAAACAGTCTCATGTTGAAATCAGACTTAGTATGAGCAACAGTAAACTTCTTTTCCCTTGAAACCCACTACAAATACATCTAGCCAGTGGCAGAGTAAATATACCTTGAGCCCTGGGATGTTTTCAAACCATGGGTCCTTGCACACATTTTTAGAACTATGCATAAATGTGTATGTTCTATGATTCATCTCTCTGATTGTTTTAAATTATATTTTTTGATTAGTACAGCATTGTTAGAGTGTGTTTTAAATTTGTAGTCTTCAACATTTTTCCAGTAAGCAGTGAAACAGTATGTATGAAGCTAGATTTTTTTATCCTTTTATTGGCCAAATTGTCCCACTGTGCTAGTAACCTCTTTTCAGGGAGACCAAAGATGATATTTATACTAATAGGGGAAATTTGACCATGGCTTCAGGGCATATCTTTTTGATAGGTGCCATGGGATTGTTTACATAGACCTGCACTACAACCAACTCTAGCAAATGGGACCTTGGTTTAATGTCTCATCCAAAAGACAATATACTCAATATTCCAGCAATCCATCTACCTGGTGTGGGAATAAACCACAGCCTTCTGCACTAAAGGCAAGTGTGCCACCTGAACCATTAACATTGCTAACAGCAATGATGACATTACACACTTCAGAAGATTTCAATCATAAAAGGCCACCCCAACTGCTGTCAAAATCCATTAATATTAGTACTCATCAATTATGGCCACTTTATTGATAGAGTACACATAACTGCTGATTGTGACAAATATGTCCACAGTAAAGTATTCCAATTTACACAAATGCACACTAGTCCTACGAAAACAGACTAATGACTTTCCAGCTTTAAGCAGAACAGTGTCCCTCATTTTTATCCAGAGACATCCCCAAAAACCCAGCAAGCAATTATAGACATGTTGTTTACTATATCCATCTGACCTTCTGAGATAGCTGTGTCAAAAAAATTAACAATAATAATGACCAAAGTCACATATTTCAAAATTGTTTCACTCAGACACACAATAGTTAAAGCATTCCAAATTAACTCAAACACACACACACACACACACACACACACACACACACACACACACACACACACACACACACACATGCGCACACTTGTCCTACATAGGCAGACTGTTTAAAAATTACCAGATGAAAAGAGCATGAGGTATTTTCATCGACATTATTCCACCCTCACCAGTAGTTATAGCCACTTTGTTGACTGTGTACACCCCTT
This sequence comes from Protopterus annectens, assembly GCF_019279795.1. Classification (NCBI taxonomy): domain Eukaryota; kingdom Metazoa; phylum Chordata; order Ceratodontiformes; family Protopteridae; genus Protopterus; species Protopterus annectens. The sequence goes on from NC_056730.1 coordinate 452,621,586, forward strand.
ATTGTTATCAAGAAATACATTATATGTACTTTGTTGGTAGCTTTGGATGAATTACATAAAACTGTATAAAGATCACTAGCATTTGACAAATGATCCAGCCACTTATAGCACATTTTAGTAGAAGAGTATTGATGAGGCATAACAAAAAATAACAACTTAATAACATATGTTAAGTCAGTATGTACAATCTTTGCAGAAGTAAAAGTTATTGGAATAATACCACATTAAAGAGAACTCTTACTAATGTAGAAGTTGCTTTTTGCAAGCACCTCTGCTTGTCAGTGCTTCATCTACAAATGCAATGCTCACTGGCCTTGAAGAATAAATTGCCCGAGTTACATTAAAAACTAGGTGTGCTGACCATATTGCCATAACATTTTCTGAACTAGACCAGCTATATAATAAGGAATGGCTGGCCAACAATAACAACAGATTCATGGTTATTAGGCATGCAGTTATGGAGATCATCAATGAGCCCAGCCCAAATTCTTAATTTCTCCAAAGCACTGTCTAGTTAGGTGACTTGTTCAGTGTCACACATTAGGTAAATGAAGGTAGAAAGATTCAAAACCTGGGCCCTTGCCACAGGAAGCTGCACATTAACAAATCAGAGTGTTAGTCCTCTGTGCTAACTGCCAGACTGACAGTTTTTAACTAAACACTGAAATCCTTTACAATCCAGTGTTGTACAGAAGAGTGTATCACAACAATATGCAAATAAGGACTACACAATGGAAGATGAAGAGCAGACAGTTCCGATCATCATTCATACAGACTACGTAACCGGAAAAATGTTAACCCCTTTGCAGTTGCTAGAGGCTGTTAAAAAGATACTGCAAAAATGTATTACTAAAATGCAACATTTAGATTGTATTACACAATCCAGGACTATTAATTAATTATTCAGTGTAATGAATAAAACAAAACAATTAAAGATGATATAAGTACTGCAGTAGCTTTTGTTCAACAATCATGTCATACAAAAATCAAAAATATTACCGCATACAACATATTATTTTTTTGGGGGGGGGCATACTTGCATGACACCTACATTTCATTTTTAACCTCTCTGTGTCTTTTCTGTCATCAACAACAGCTATTCCATCTGACATCACTCAGTATAGGTTTGACTTATTTATATAGCTATATATGGCTAATACTGTATTTTTATTTATTTATTTATTTACTTATTTTACATTTGTTGACCATGATTGCCCGACAGATGAAGAGCCCTTTTTCAGCGGAGGCCCGGGGAGAAAAGCTCCAACATATTATACAATTTTCATTATAAATTAGCATTAAACAGCAATGTTACAGGATTTACAAGGCATTAAGTAGCAATACAATGTTATACAGTATCAATAATCAGGAGTATAGCAAAACTATTTCAAGATATATACAAAAGAAATGTCATTAAGATGAATATATATTTTTTGGGTAAGTGGTTACAAAAAAACAATTTTATCATAATGTAGTTGCATGAAGGCAAGACAATTACAATAGAATGTTTCTCTGAGGCGATTTGTTTAATAGATTTTAGAAGACAGTAGAAAGAGTAGTCAATGAAGATTAGAGAGAGCTAGTGAGAAGAGTGAGTTAAGGGCAGAAAGTAGATTAAGGTATGAGAAGTAGGGGATGATTAAGGAGGGAGAGTGCAGTGGCAGGACCAGTGACTTTTAAAGTGCTCTTTGGTGGCTGTCTTAAATTGTTTAGGATCTGTAAGGGTCCTGATTTCTAGTGGGAGCCTATTCCAGGCAATAGTGGGGTGACAGCTGTACATGTTGCGTCCAAATTTAGACTTGGGTTTGTAGATTTGTAGTAGGTCTTGGTTAGAGCTTCAGAGAGGTCTGGAGGGAGAATAATGGGAGATGAGAGAGGATAGTGCTGGTATAGGATATAATGGATGATCTGGAACTGAGAGAGAAGAAGCTGGTGGGGTAATCAAGCCAGTTTAGGTGTTTTAGAGAGAGACAGTGATGGGATTAGTAGGTTTGTTGGGCAGCAAATCTAGCTACCTTGTTGTAGGTAGATTCGAGTTTGGTCAAGAGTGCTGAGTTAAGATGTGTGAGAATGTGAGAGTTGTACATTAGACTGGGTAGAAGGTAGGTAAGACAGAGAGTAAACTTGGCTTCAGGGGTAAGGGATTTCTTGTTATGGTAAAGGAGCCCTAGTTTTGAATGAATCTTTTTGATACAGTTATTAACATGCAAGTCAACTTTAAGCTGATCATCGATTGTTACACCTAAGAGCTTAGTGCTGGAGTAGACCTGGATAGGAGTGTTATTAAGGGACTGTATGGAGAAGGAAGGTTTAATGTTGTTGAACTTTTTAGGTAGGAAGAGTAACAGCTTTGTTTTTTTAGGGTTAAGGATGAGCTGGTTGTTGGAGAGCCATGTTTCAACTAAGTTAAAAGATGCCTGAGTAGCTGAGAAGAGCTTAGAGGGAGAGTTGGCTGTGGTGATGACTGTAGAGTCATCTGCGTATTGTACTAAAGATGACTGAGGACAGGAGGTATAGAGCTGATTAGTAAAGATATTAAAAAGTAGAGGCCCTAGGATAGACCCTTGAGGTACACCTATTTTTACAGGGAGAGGAGGGGAGAATGCAGTGTGCCATATCACTGATTGAGATCTATCAGTGAGGTAGCTGGAGAACCATGCAACAGTATCAGAGGAGAAGTTGTGGTTATGCAGCTTGTGCAACCAATGATGTATTGTAGCAGCATTCACCTCCCAAATCCAACAGAACTGGATTGTGACTATTGGGGTCCTATACTGAATCAAGGCCTTTCAAGCCACACCTCTATCCCGTTACTTGATTGTCTCTCCCCAATTACCATAAATACTCTTCAAACCCATCAGTGTACATACTGTTTTCTTCTTTACTACAGAGATTTGGATTTCATTTAAAATTTTTATTTCAAACTTTACAGAAAAAATGCTGACAGCTATTTTCTTATTTTTTTTTATCCTTTGTTAACTGGATTAGTACCACTAGGCTAGAAGCATCTTTTCAGCAGAAACCCAAGTTGGTTGTCCAGGGCATTAGAGAACTACTTGCGATATGTACTTGCAAGTTCTCTGGTGTGAGTATGTGTGTACATTCTGATCTTAAGGCAGTGGTAGCTGGGAGGATGGCACACAAGATTGAGGTAGCAATGGATGGAGCATAGGCAAATGTCAGCGCTAAAGTGAATGTCAGTGATGGTGTAGAAGATTTGGAAAAGCATTTTCTAGAGGAAAATATTTGCGATAATGTAGGATGTGGTGAAAGAGGAATGTATTGTTACAACCCTCCAGTCATGAGAGTTGCAGAATGATATACTTAATGAAATGATAAACCAAACTGAACAAGAAAAGGATGTGTTGTGGGGAGACATAATGGATAAAGTTGTGAGAGAGGAAGCAGAGGATATTTTGAAAAGAGACAGTTCACGTAAAAGAAAAATATATCGGGGACAGTTGCTAACAGTAGCAGAGAGCAGAAAGAAAAAGAAAAAAAAAGTTAACATCAAAAGGAAGTTTGTAGTGACAGTTCAAAGTAAAAGGAACATGGAAATGGACAAATATGATGTATGGAACACAGTAATATTTCTTATGGGTGTGTGACACTTTTTTAAGACTGCACAAGGTATGGTAAAAATTTTGTTTAAATATGAAGAAAGACAAAATGCCAATCTGTGGAATGATCATGGAGTGAAAGCATTTTTCTGAGATACAAAAAGGAAGATACATATACAATTTTTGACACAAGTTGAAATAGAGACTTTAAAAGGACATTTAAAAAGTATTTGTAAGGAAGTGATGAGCATTTCTAAAGTTATGATAACAGTTTTTTTCATTTATTTGGGGTTCTAGATTAAATCCATTTAAAGGGCTAGTGTTAAATCCAGTGGTGTATGCACCATCTTTACATTTACACAAGTATTGAAATTAATTTTTGTGTCTTTTGGCTTTTCGCGGTTAGGGGTCACCACAGCGGAACTCCCGTCTGCTAATGATTGGTAGTTGATTTTTACGTGCCGAGTTACCAGCCCTGATGCACAGCCTTCAACGAAGGTATGCCCATTCACGCATGTCTCCACGCAGAAGATGCTCTAACTGAGAATTGAACCAGATAGAGCCTTACTATGAGGCGACAACGCTACCGTAGCCCCACCACCGCGGGTGTATACAAGTATTGAAATGAATAAATGAGGAAAATAAGAAATTAATAGCAAAAAGTGTGTAATTATAAGTATGACTTAATTTTAGGAAATAATAAGATATAAAAGATTAAATGAAAGTTTTAATGAAAAAATAGAGAATTATCAACAGAAGATAAAAATGTGGAAAATAAAGATTGACAAAATAGAAGGTAATGAAAACTATGCTACAAATAAATAATGAGACAATATTATTATATTAATCCATGGGAAACCGTATCAGAGGAAAAAGATTAAAGCAATGCAAGAAAGAAAGAAAGAAATGATGTAGCAAGAAGTAGAATGTCAAGATTTTATCTGGAGATTAGGAATAAAAAAATGCCAGTAAAAGGTAATATGCCATATAAAACAAGAATTGGTTTATATTGTGATGAAGAAGAAACTACTAAACATGTTTTTTGGAAAAATTATGTGATGATAATTTCTGTGAAGATTTGAAAGACAGTAATAGTATAAATATGGATATGACTGAATATAGATATTATAAGACTAGAGGTAAAGAATCAAAAATAATAATGGATAAAAATTGTTTTATGTAGTATAAGTAATATGGAATCAGAGAATAAATGAAATTATGTTTAATAGGAAATGGACATTGTCAACAATATTAAGAAAGTTTAAATAGTGGTTATGGAAAAAGACTGGGGGTCTGATTCAAATCAAAATGTATAAGAATGAAAAAAATGAGAATTTCTTTACATAAAAATAGGACTGTGCATATAATTGCTCAGTTTTGTAAATATGTAAATTTATGAACAAATGAAAAATGTAAATAAGTATATAAGTTGTCAATAGGTACTGTGGGATCTTTTACGTTCACCTGAGCTATTACCAACTCAGTCAGATGGGGCCTCAGTTTAACATCTCATCTGAAGAATGACAAACTCAGGAGAACAGTATACCTTTTATACTGTACTGCAATGTCAGCAATCAAGATAGCTGATGTGGGAGTAGAACCCACAGCCTTCTGTACTAAAGAAATTGTGCTATTTGTACCACTGACACTGCAACAAAACTCACACATTGAAAACAGAAGTGGCAATTGGAAAAAATAAACTTCTTTTCCCTTGAAACTGACATTCAGTGAAAATGCATCTGGTAACCCATTAAACTGCAAGAGACAGTCTAAGATTAAAACTTAAATAGCATATAGTGAAGCATTAGTTAGTGTCTATGTTATGGATGTAGGAATTCAAAACACAAACACATAATTTGTTTGCTAACAGCCTGCAACAGCCCATGGAACACAAGTGTCCCTTTTCAGAGCAGCACAAGAGTTCTGCCTGGTAAAGTAACTTGGCAGAGTCCCATAGAAGACAAATGAAGGCTGAGGGAATCAAACCATGCACTAAAGGAAGCAGTTCTGTAATGGCTCATAACCTTACTCATCTTCACCAAATGCTAGACAACCTGTGATGGCCCAAACGGTATGACTGAAATGGGCAAACTGTAATCCTCAATGATTTGCAAAATAGTGTTAAAGGAAGCTTGCCAGTTGGTGTGGAGTATTTAGCCTTTTGACTCCCATAGTGAGGCTTTAAGGTTTGACTCTAACCAAGTCACTTAACTATACAATGCCCCTTGACTGGGGCATTGCACAATGCCCCTTGACTGGGGCATTGCACAAACACACAGATAAATGCTTAGATTCCATTCCTGCAAGTAAAGTATCTCCCATGCAGATATATAGTTGCTGCTTATCTTCATAAACCAAACTTCCTGCATGCTGACATCTAGACATATGCTGACACAGATCTCTTAAGTTGACAATCAAATCACTTTCATGCAGATTAGTTTGGAAAGCAGCAGCAGCACCTGCTTTACAAAAGGGAGCATTTTACTGGGCCCCCCACCCACCACCTGTCACTAGGCAGCTGCCTATGTAGCCTAGTGCTAGATCTGGCTCTGTCTATCATGCATGACACTGATGTCCCTCAGAGAAAAGATAAACCAAGGGCTTACGTTTAGTGAAGAGCTAGGTGTGATTGTTAAACACACTGAGCCTACAGAATGGGTTAGTAGCTTGGCTGTTGTCAAGCAAGATGAAGTTAGAATCTGTATAGAGTGACAAGACCTTAGCAAAAGAATTCTGGGGGAACACTCTGTTTCACTGATAGAAGAAGTGGCTGCTACTATGTATAATGCAAATTATTTTCATTATTGGGTGTTAATTGGGGATTTTGACAAATCATCTAGAAGAAGGAAGCTCATTAGTACATTACTGGAAAGACAGAGATTTCTGAGACTACCATTTGGCATTTATAAGTGCCAGAGGTCTTTATAAGAATGATAGCTAATATGTTTGAAGGAGATGTAAACAATGTGACATGACAGATTAAGATACTGAACGAACTAAAGACAAAAGGGTAATTGTCACATTGGCATGTCATCTCTGAAGTACATGTATCATCTCATTGCTATTGGCTCTCAACTAGGTGCAGACAAAGGTCTTTCAATTGTAAATATGCAGACACAAAATAACAACACCATTAATGTGACCCTTGTGGACATTGCAGTTCACATCTACGTTCATAATGTAATGTCACTATAACTGTACCTCTAAGAATATGTTCCAAACAGGATACAGTCTGAGGATGGTCAGAGTAACAAATTTTGAGCTTTGATTTACTAAAAAGACTGGTAACTACTGAACCTACTTGTAAATATTTTGATGCAATATTACTTACGATGCATCAGTCAGATGTAAGCCAGAAAGACGTAGGAGCAGCACCACAGTAAGAAGGCAGACCAACTGCTTATGTATTAAGGAGCTTTTATGGAGGGGCAACCTAGCATGCACTGACTGAGAAAGAAATGCTATTCATCTTTGCCTGTCAGAAATGTCATGATTATTTCCTTGGGAGAGAAGTGTAGACAGATCAAAAGCTTTTCTAAAGCATTTTCCAGAAATCACTGCATTAAGCACTTTTAAGATGGCAAGGAAATCACATAAAGGATTTTCAAGACTGCAAAGAATGTTGCTGATACATCAAAAGTATAATGTGCCAGTGCAATACAAACTATGAAAGCTGATACAGATTGATGACATGTTAAGGAGAATTTATTAATGCAAGAAGATTTGGATGTTCTGTAGATTATAACACAGATGTCGGTAACTCCTGAGAAATCACAATAAATAAAGACAGCTGCCAGAGAAGATACAGAAATGCAACTGTTACATGAACATATAATGTCATGGTGGGCAGATAATGAAAAAAACATCTACATTAATTCAGCCATGGTATACCTTGAAAGAGGAATTATGTATTTAATATCTATGGTTTAATGGTAAGAAAGTCATAATTGCATGATGTAGGAAACAAAATGCAACTGAAAATCCATAACGTGTTTGGAAATATATAAGACAAAAAGATTCATAGACATATTCAGTGTTGGCCTAAAACGTCATCTCTGAAGTACATGGATCATTTTCTCACTGTTAGTGGGCTACAACCAGATTCAGAACATTCACTTGAGAGAGAATGGTGCAGGCTGCTCGCTGGTTGTGGTAAGGTAGAAAACCAAAACCAGAAAGAAAAACTGCTAATTCATGAAATTCTGACATCACCCTGGACAAAAGTAGAAGATGACTTGTTTCAGCATAAGAATCTCAACTTTCTGCTATGTCTTTTAATTTACCAGAAAGTAGAATATAAGCTGCAATGCTATGATAGAAGTATGTATGACAGAAGTGCAAAAAAAAAAAAAAAATATATATATATATATATATATATATATATATTCATATATATATAAAAACTTTCTTGCCTAAAAGGGAAAGATGAAACTTTTTTTGCCAGAAATCCTATATCCAAGCGAGTGAATTAGGTCATCACCAGAATCCATTATACTATATTGTCCAAGGAGAGGATATTCAGTTGTAGTTAAAAAAAAAAAAAAAAAAACTGCTGAAATTTGACAAACCTACAGAGTTCTCTCTGTGTGACAAATAGTGTGGTGATCAGGTAAAAGATACTTGAGAGTCCTGCACTCTTTAGCTGTTTAGAGAGCTTCGGATTCAACTTCAGGAACTGCTTGGAGTTCTGAAAAGAATGTATTTAAGAAACTTTATGAAACTTTTTTGCCAGAAATCCTATATCCAAGCAAGTGAATTGGGTCATCACCAGAATCCATGATACTATATTGTCCAAGGAGAGGATATTCAGTTGTAGTTAAAAAAATAAATAAATAAACTGCTGAAATTTGACAAACCTACAGAGTTCTCTCTGTGTGACAAATAGTCCAGTGATCAGGTAAGATATACTTGAGAGTCCTGCACTCTTTAGCTGTTTAGAGAGCTTCAGATTCGACTTCAGGAACTGCTTGGAGTTCTGAAAAGAATGTATTTAAGAAACCGCTACCTACCAGTGCTACTGTTAATAGCAGTGATTTAAACAATGGCTACCTATACCCGATATGGCAGACTTGTCAAAAATCACTCAGATTCAATAACTGCACATAATGTCCGTACTTAAATTGAATGTCATTTCTTTTAGCAATAGTATGTGACTAGGTATGGAAATACTTTATAAATTCAGTATTACCCACATCTAGTCATGGATTATTGCTACTATGCATTTAAATATGAAAAATGCCTACTTCTTTCTAAATAATGTAATTCTTCAGATGGATATATATAATCAGTTTACCCATTTTCAAGCCATCTGCATGTAGATTATAGAACACCTCAGATGAAAAATCTAGCTCTGAAAAATGCAGTCTAAACAAGTATGGGCCTAGAGCAGAACCCTGTGGGACACCACAACTGTAACCAAAATTTCACCTGGCTAATTGTCGTAATATGCTTTCCATGTTCTATTTGTCAGCTGTGTAGCTATCCATCATATGAAGATTACAGTAATACCTAGTTATTTTGATTTATTGATCAGTGCTTTGTGTATGACCCTAACACAGGAAAAAGTTCAGTCTATATAAATTACATCACAAAAAAATTTTGATTTATAGCTGTCATTATATCATTATTGTTATAGAACATTGTGTTATAGGTAGCTAGATCTATTTTTATCATATACATGGTGGTTATAGTTTAACCTTGTTTCCATTTCTTATATTTTTATCACTTATTTTAATTAAATATATTGTTCTTATGGAAATATACTGCCCAGACTTTGTATGCCAAGATCCTGATGTTAAATATTTTTGTCACTCAAGCAATTTCCCTTTCAAAATGTATCACATTCCTTCTGCAGTCATTCTATTAAATGCACCATTCCAATTAATTTTGCATAGTGACTGTTTTGTTACCGTTTAAACTGTTATTAATCCTCTGTGCACTGGTTTAGATTTCAGTTTGGCAGAATTATCTAATAGTAGTTTAATCTTTACAACCCTATAAACAATGCACATCAAAGATGGTAAAACTTTTGCACAAAGTTACAATCATCTCTGTAGAAACACATGCAAAGTCCAGTAGGTATGTTTCTAGGTAGGTTTTTTTACAATCTGTAACAATTGTTGTTCATAGATGTAAGATCAAGCGACTTTTATTTTCCTTCCTGCATTTCAGGTAAGAAATGTATGAATTCCTCTAGGTCATCAGCACTTGATTTTGGTGGCCTATACACTCTAACAATTGTAATATGCTGCAGTGTTGCCTTTATTGTCTAGACTGCACAATCTATGGTATTGGTGTTATCATCAAACATAATAATCAAAGCTGTCATAGTCTTTAATCCCGATCATGATATCTCCATCTGATTTTTTCAGTTTTGTCTGTCACATTAAAGCCATTTATATCCTAACCAAACTGGTTTCAAGTCATTGTTGTTTAACTACTTTTCATAACCAATAACAATATCAATCTTATGTGAGTTTAACAAGTTTTTCAAAAAAAAAACGTTATTAGTAAAGCTCTTAGCTTTAATAACCAACACAGATAAATCAAATTTTGTTATCCATGAACCAATACATTTTTGACCTGGCAAAAATCCTGTCTTATGCTAGTTATATATTGCAATATATTTGCTGCAAAATTATCTTCCTTTGTCTTGACAAGGTGACTCCATCCTGTTTAAATTCATGTGTGCCCAGACTTAGGCTTGGATGTTCTAAACATTTCCACTTTTTTAAAATATGACTATTTTTTTACTTACGCATTTTCTCCCAAAAACATTTTCATTCAAGCTGACCCGACTCTTGTTTCTATATAGGATTTGTGAAAAATATGTCCTAACTCCCATACAAGCTATGTTATCTAAAAGGGCTGCATGTTCCTTACAAATTGTCAGTAGTGAATTTTTGAAGATGAGATCATTTGAACCAATATGAATAAACTCAGATATATACTTCCTTGCATTAAGGTATTCTAAGGCCCTAATTACATCCTGTATTTTTGCTCCTGTCAAAAATATCACTATTCAATGCTCACTGTCTTCTCTGCAAACATGAGTATTTATTACTCTAGTAATTGAATCTCCATTTACTAGTATGTCATTTCTTACCAGACCCAAATAAATTCCCACTACAAATTTAATAATATCTAATCTTTTGGTTATTATAAAATAATAATCTTCATTTATTTATTTATTGATATTTGTTTATCGGGAAAGTCCAACTGGGTAATTTTATCTGCTTTCAGCAGAGGGGAAAAGCTCCATAAATAAAGAACAGAAAATACATATACATAGGTCAAACTGACATTGTATTACAATATAGTGTAAATGGATACACTACTACAAGTATTAATGCAGATATACCATGTAGAATAATACGCATGTACCAGCATTAACAAGATAAATATAATATCATCCGGTATTGAAATATGTTGACATATTATAAGTGCAAAAGTGTATCATTGACTCACTGTAGCAAATATGAGACTGAAACTATCAAAGATTGTATTAGAAGGAAGACAGGAATAGAGCAGAGGGTGAGAAACGTGGTTTTAGAGGTAATAAGTAGAGATAATGAGAGGCAGGAGAAATCATGAATGAGTAAACGCAAGAGTAAGCATACCGAAAATAAGAGCAAGAGAAATAAAAACAAGGAAAAGGAGACATAAGAAGTATATCCGTATTAGAGGAAAACCAGTTAACCCGCTGAGCTCAAGTTAGACTTTTTCCTTTTAACCTGCCCTTTGCCTGTTTTTTCTACATTCTCTGTTGGAAAAATTATGTAATTTTTCTTAGGGTGCATGTTTTATGATTAGAACAGTTTTATTATTCCCCATAACCTGTGTGTTACACATCAAACAGTGTCCTTTTTAGAATATGTTCTGCTTGTATTATAGACATTAATCCATTTTTTGTTTTCCAGGTTGCTTGTGAACTCCATTTCTTTCTTTTCTTCTATATTCTGTGAATCCTCAGACTGCTGAATACTAGTGTTATGAACTTCAAAGTTGTCATCAGTAGTATTTATTTAGTAGGGCTTAAGTGATCTTAAATGGCAGGGGCACATCCATTTCTAAATGTGCAATATTTGGAATTTGCTTATTACTATTTATTTCATCAGCACAGTTATCAATATATGTAACAACAGTTTTCCATGCTGTGCTAATTGCACAAGTATAATTGTATTCTGGGGTCCATATCACATTATCACCCGATGAAAAGAGCGAACACTCTTTCATTGATCCGATAATGTTGAAAGCAAAAAAAAGCGAAGTCACAGAACATTGATTTTTTTCACAGGGAAAAAAATTAGTGGGCCGCCTTCGGGACTTTGCCATTTCCTCCACTATGGTATGTTCTCAGAGTTGGCATATTTAAGTAGGGTGGGTGTGGGGGACAAAGCCCCCCATTACATTTTGTGTTTAAACTTTTTTTTTTTTTGCGGAGCAGTGAATTTTTTCCCTGGGAAAAAATTTGCTGTTCCATGTGTTCAATTTTTTTGGCATTTCGATATTATCGGTTTGATGAAAGGGCATTCGCTCTTTTAATCATGCGATAATATGATATAGAAGCATATTCTGTAAGTCCAGATTTACTAAGTAAATCATCCAACTTTAGACATGAGTAACAGAAGACTACAATGTTATCAGGTATTACCTATATCTATCTATCTATCTATATATATATATATATATATATATATATATATATATATATATATTTTTTTTTATATGGATCTAGGATTTTTGATCGAAAAATCAAAAGCCCGAATCCGTTATCACCAAACACACTTTAGCGAAAGTGCTTTCCACCGAAAAAGCACTTTCGCTAAAGTGCGTTAAAATAAAAAAAAACAGTAAATTAATGTTTATGCAGGGGGTGTGCCCCCTGCACCCCCCCACTTTATTATTCTCACTCCGAGATCGCACTACAGTGGGGAAAAGGGAAAAACTCCCTTAAACGCACTGTAGTACGAGCTCCGCAACAGTCACTTCCCCACAACTCCCTCTACCTCCAGGCATACTTCCACAAAAGTGCTTCTTCGGTGAAAAGCACTTTCGCGTAAGTATGCCCGGCCATTTCAGATTCGGTGAAATGGCCGTTCACGCATTAGTCCCAGACCCATATATATATGTATGTATGTATATATATATATATATATATATATATATATATATATATATATATATACATACATATACACACACACACAGCATATAGTACACTAGTCAAGGTATTTATGCTTCAGCAAATTGTTAATGTTATTGGCATAGTGATGATGCAAGCAAGGAATGTAAATAACTTTAAAAGAAAAAATAAATAACATTTAAACAATTAATAATTAAGTTAAATTGTGTGAGAAAATCACACAAACAAAATGCATATAAGTATTACATTAAGTATGGTGCATGAACGTTGTACAATGAAAAAAAAAAGAAATCATTAAACCATCATTCTGATATACCATACCAGATGTACCAGTCACATTAAAGTGTTGGACTTCCTTTATGTTATGTGCAGGCAGTAAAATTCTGCTCACTATCTCTCACAGTCATATGTTAGTATAACAGTAAAAATATGAGGCAAAAATATATAAATCAAAATAAATATTCTGCTAACAAAGAATCACACAATAAATGACAAACCAAACACACATACGCTCTGAATTATAGGATGACTGTCATGATACCTGTTCATAAACTAGAATAAGCAAAAAAGAGAACTGGCATGTTATTATCAGTGACATGTCTATCCAGTAATACAGCCCTACCAAAAAGAATAAATGGGATCTGTATTTCCTCTATTTTCTTGAGTAAACGAATGGGGTGACAGGCACTGGTGTGGAAGACTCATAGATGTTCATGTTTGCACACTGACATATTTATTTAGTTGTTTGTTGGCTGTTTTCTAGTATAAACAGATCAGTAGAGCCCATTTTCAGTGAGAGTTCAGGAAGAATAGCTCCACAGATAACATGAAAGAAAGTGTGATACAAACCAAGAAGTGTAGTCCACTGCAATGTAAACATATAAAACGCAACAACAGCAAGCATAAAGTTATTAAGAAGCTTGACCGTGGGATTCATTAACACCTGCACTAAGTGCACACTAAGTGTACACCATTCTGAGTAAACAGACAACCCAAGCACATCTCACAGTTCCTTTCTCCTAATTATAGTTTTTCTACTGATTTTCTTGCAGTCTTAAATATCAAGTGGGATTCATAAAGGTTACTACAAAGTGTAGACTACACTTATAGTTATTGTAATCTTTCTGAATGACTAGAAAGCACAAAAGATGTGGTAGGGATGTTCTTGAGTACAGAATACAGATTGTGTACATATAGCTTACACTTAGTGTAGGCATTAAAGAATCTGGCCCATATAAACTGGGCTGCCAAAATAATGTATCTTATTATTTTGTTATCATTTGTCTGGTTTGGTGAGCATCATATTTTAATCCAAGAGAAACAGCATGGCAGACATTTATATTCAGAAATTCTAAACACAGCTTAATTTTAGTGTTTCTGGGGTTGGGGCACAGGCTGAACTTATTATTTCCAGTACTTGGGAAAGATTTCATCCACAGATAATAATTTGCATGAATTATCAATTTTCCTTTATGAAGGACATTAATATCAATATTTCCCCAAGTAACCATGATTTTAAAATTACGTATAAAGATGCTATATAGGAAGGAAGAAGAAAAAAAACTAAAATTATGACCGATTTGGAATCATGATTTGTAGATTTTAATGGAAATTAATGAACAATGGTGAATTTGATGATTTAGAGGAATCAGTAAATGAAAACTGGCCCATGTAGTCTGGCGCTCCAATAGTGTAGTCAAGTCAAGTACCAACAGAAGTTAAAAACCCAGATTTATTTTTTCAAATAAAACATTGAGCACTTTCATCCATACAGTAGGATTTCTTCAGAGCATTTAACTAACACAATTCCCTCCTTTTATAGTACACTAAGGGTATAGTTAATTAACTAATTAACCAACTGTTACAAGTTTAAAGAAACATACAACTTGCAAAACTAAGACTTCAATATAATCTCAATTAGGTATAGAAAAAAGTCTGATTGAATGGTTGAAAAGTGTCTAAAAGATTGCACATATAAAATTCCTCATATAAAGTCCACCTGATTTAGAGGAATGACTGAAATAAAAGTATTTAAAATTATGGGAAATGTGAGAAAGGGGTAAAGGATGGAATGAAACAGAAGTAGAATTAGATAAGAGAGAACAGTAGAAAGTTAAAAAAATAAAATGAGATTATAATAATGTGTATGATGAACTGAAGAAATGAAATGAGTAGAATGCTCAAACAATTTATACCAAAGACCAACTGAATACTTCATTTGAACATATACAAAAAGCGAAAAAAAGAAAAAAACAAAGAAGAAATAAAAATGCATCAATATATAGTTTATGGATTGAAATCTGTCCATCAGAATCTACCAATAAAACAGCAAGTGAAATATGAAACAAAAAAGAAAGGAAATTATTAGTCACAGACTATAAATGAATGGTAGAAGTACTGGAACACAACATTTTGAGAGAAGAGACAATATATGGAAGTTACTGAAAAATGATTTAAAATTACACATGACCAAAATGTTGAACAAAATGTAACCTATGTATTCTATGCTGAAGGAGATGAGAATTTGGAGAAAAAATTGCATAAAACTGTAATTGTCATACCTAATTGTTATTTTTCAGAAATTGTAGGAACAAAAATGTAATCCTTTATTTTTTTTAATTTCTCCAAATATTTTGGGTTTCTAATACCATTGTGGAAAGGACCCCATTCCTAAGTGAAGTTATGATTAAAGTTTGTGAAATTAGTATTGTTTCAATCTTTGATGTTAGTCAAAAGTGCTCTTCACAGTACTAGCAATGTACCCAGAACTATCATACAGAGTTACATGTACTGGAAGCATATCTAAATAAGACTGTAAATTCTTTTTTTATGAGACCCATTGCAACTACTACTACTGGAACTGTCTGGGTATCCTTCTTCCACATTGCCCTAATTTCTGCCTGAAAATCCTGGTATTTTATGACTTTCTGTCTGTATGTACGTAACACACTATAATCACTAAGTGTAGAAATTTCAGTGATCACTGCTACTTTTGTCTTATCTTCATGGACTAATATATCTGTTTTTCTCACATCTATTTTTTGAACTGTTGGTGATGGGCGATCCCATGTGATATAAACTTCATCATTTTCTACAATGTTTTGTGGCTCATGTTTCCAATGCTTCTCAGATACTTCAGTATTGTAATGTTTTCACAATTCCGAATGCAACAGTCTTGCCAAGCTATTATGTCCTTCAGCATACAGGCCCTCTGCCATTCAGCAACAAGATGTGTGACTGTTTCCAGTTCTCTTTTATAGAACCTACATTTTTCTGTTTCTTCTACATGTTCAATGGACTTTGTAACCTGTAACCTGTAACCTGCCCAAGCAACAAGGACCTCTGAAGCTGAAATGCAAACAAACACCAGTCACAACCAAAGTGTCACATAGCTCACAACACCAGTGTGCCAACCAGCAACAGCCCCTAAGGCAAGACAATGTACCTAACACTTTAGTCATAGGTGACTCTATAGTCAGGCACACTGATGTCCCACTCACCAGGCTGAACAAGGAGAAAATTACAGTCAGCTGCCTGTTGGGTGCCAGGATCTGCCACATAATGCATGCACTCAAGTCACTCCACAAGTACAAATATGACTCTGTTATTGCCCATGTTGGAGTGAATGACTTGTGATGTACCTCCCTGGACTACATGAAAAGAGGGGTCTACCTGATTACACCGACACGCCAAAACACCGACACGACAAAACCGAAAGAAACCGAAAGTTCAAAAACACGAAACTTCACATGCCCGACAAACCACAATCCCAACAATCAATAAAACAAATACCTTTCCCAAAAAATACACACACAACACAAGCACACCAAAAACCTTACAAACCTACACTTAACCTTACATACACAACTATCTATGCACTAACCTTAACCTAAACCCTAACCCTAATGTCCATCACTATTGCACACTTACCTTACCCACAACCTAACCCTAACTCACTTAATCCGCCCCTAACCCTTAAGTCTGTCACTATCGCACACTTACCTTACCCACACCCTAACCCTAACTCACTTAATCCGCCCCTAAACCTAAAGTCCGTCACTATCGCACACTTACCTGACCCACACCCTACCTTAACGTCAGTCACTATCATACACTTACCTTACCCACACCCTGACTCTAACGTCCATCCCTATCGCACACTTACCTTAACATGTCAGTGTTCTCAGTATTGGGATTCTCAACTGTCGGTCTTCTCCGTTGTCGATCTTCCTGTGTCGGTGCTCTCGTCGTCAGAGTTTAGAACTTTTGGCGTTTTCTGATAGACCTGAAAAGAGACATGGAAGAGGTCTCGGATCATGTGGCTCAGACAGGTATGACTCTAGCCCTGAGTAGCATCCTGCCTTCGCCCAGAATGATACCACAATATAAGGACAAAATGATTGACTTCAACAATTAGCTAAGCTTCTTGGTGTCATTCAAAGGGGATCCAGTATCTGTCTGCCTGGGATGACATGATTGACAGACCATGATGCTTTGCCAGAGATGGCCTGCACCTGTCATCCCTGGGATTCAGGTTACTGGCTAAGACTCTTGCCACCCCTATAGTGCCTTTTTTAGGCAAAGTTCAATGGACAAAACCACCACCGTAACAGGTACAAGCATGCAAAATCTGAAGGTAATGCTACTCAATGCTAGAAGTCTAAACCTCAAAATGCACACTCTCGAGGCACTCCTAAAAATGGAGAACATTGATATCTGAGCAGTAATTGAGACCTGGTTCAAGGCTCCAGAGAGCACCACTGCAATACCGGGCTACAACTCTTACCACACTTTTCGGCCACAAAACCAGGATCGAAACACTAAAAGTGGAGGAGTGTCCATATTGACCAAGGATATTCACACCACCAGGCTAGCTGCCCAACACAATGCATCTGAAATTCTCCAGGTGCAACTAATACTAGGTAAGACTGCAATCCAAATTGTAGCTTGCTACAGATCCCCCACCATGCCCCAAGATTCTCACTACACCTTTCTAAACATACTGGAAAATATTAAGATACAACCAAATACCCTAATACTGGGTGATTTCAACTACCCTGACATTAACTGGGAAAACTACTCGTGTACCAACACCTTTGCCCAACAGTTCTTGGAATTCATAAATTCCAATGCCCTGGATCAACTAATCCATAGTCCCAGCAGGGGCTCCAATATCCTAGACCTGGTAATTACCAACATGGGAAATCAATGCTCCACACCTATGGTCACCCCCACGTTGGTCAGGTCAGACCATATGCTAATCACCCTAAACATCCACATCCCACCCCCCACTCCCCAGTAAGGAAACCTCCATAAAAAACTTCTCCAAAGCCAACTTCATGCTACTCAAGTCAGAAGTGACAAACTTCATGACGCCCATGCAGACGAGAACTGAAAGTTCGACTGCTGAGTCCTACACTAAGGCACTGTACGAGCACATCCACTCATGCATGAATCATGTCATCCCAAATAGAACCAAGATGCTCTCCTCCAAAAAAAAGGAAGCCAATCTGGTGGTCCTTGCCATAAAAAAACTTTACAACAAAAGGAAAAAAACTGTTGCAGAAAATAGGAAAATCCCACGATGCAAAAAATTCCCTTACCAGCCTCAGTAAGAAGCTGAGATGCCTTGTAAAATCCTCCAAAGCTAGTTACAAAAATAAAATTGCCAAAGATTCCAAAGACAACCACAAGGCATTCTATAACGATGTCAAGAATCTAAATGGCAATGCTCAGATCTGCTCTGAGCTACAACAGAATGGCATTAAATATACTGATCCCAAGGATATTGCCAATATCCTGGCAGATCGATTCAGTGCCAACTTCACCCTCCTCTCACCCCCTAAATGGCCCATCTCAATACCAGAAGATTGCCAAATTCCAGTCATAATGGCTACACAGGTAAAAAATGCACTCTCCAAAGTTAAGAATACAGCATCCATGGGACCAGATGACATCCCAGGCTGTGTACTATATGAACTACAAAATGAACTGGCACATCACCTAAGTGTCATGTTTAATCATACCCTCACCTCAGGCTTCATGCCCACTGAGTGGCTCACAGCTACAGTTATCCCACTCCACAAGGGGGGATCCGCCTTGGATCCCGGGAACTACCGCCCCATCAGTCTGACGAGCCTGATCTGCAAGGCCATGGAGCATATTACCATGGAACTTATAAACAAAGATATTGGCAACCTTCAAACACTGGACCCCACCCAGTTTGGGTTCACGAAGGGCCGATCTTGTCTCCTGAACCTGATTGACTTCTTTGAATCAGTCTCCAGAGCCGTGGATGAGAGTAAGGCAGTCCACACAGCCTATCTGGACCTCACCAAGACCTTTGACACCATTCCCCACTCTGGAATCATAGATAAACTTACTAAGCTGGGCATTAATCCCTATGTTACTTGATGGGTTGCCAACTGGCTTACTGACATAACTCACACTGTAAAAGTAGCTGACTCCAAATCCAGCTCCAGGCAAGTGACAAGTGGAGTACCTCAGGGTTCAGTCCTGGGACTGCTCTTGTTTGGCATCTACTTCTCAAAAGTACAGGCCAACACTAAGGGACTCTGGCTAACAAAGTTCACAGTTGACTGCAAACTGGGAGCCATTATTGAATCCCCAAATGATGTGGATACTCTACAAAAGGCCTTACAGAAACAGATGCTTGGTGCCAGAGCCATGGGCTCAAACTCAATGCCAAGAAATGTATAGTTATCCCCTTTAGGAAAAAAACATGTACCAGTGAATTACCACATAGGTGGCAGTACACTAAACACCGAAAGTGTGATAAGAGACTTAGCAACACAGGTGGACAGTGGTCTCACCTTCAATAACCACATCGCCACAACAGTCAGGAAATACTTCTATGTGGCACACCTCATCACTAAGGGCTTTTCATCCAGAAAAAAGGAGGTCATTGTCCCACTGTACTTTTCCCTCATTAGACCCATTATAGAATACAATGCCCCATTTGGTATGTACCTCTCAAGACATCTGCATCAACTGGAAAGGCCACAGAAATACCTCACTAAAAGAATCACAGGCCTAAAGCAGATGCCCTATGCTGACCACCTTAAAAAACTCCAGCTATACTCTGTCGCATATCGTCTACTTAGAGGCGAACTCTAGTTAACATACAAGGCCATGTCAAACTCAGAGCTGTTGGACATGCTACATTTAAAGAAATCCCAATCCCTCAGAGCCACACGCTCCAGGGATCTAAACCTTGTCATCACAATAAACAAAACATGCTGGAGGGATAGGTTCCTGACCCAGATACTCCCCAGACTCTGGAATAGACTGCCCATACATGTCAAGCAGAGTGCCTCCTTGGCCCTCTTCAAAAGGAACCTTGATGATTGGATGGGAGAAAGGAAATTCACCCCGGGGATCATGTCAGTCACACTGCTAGACAGGGGTCCAGGGAAGTAAATAGTGTGGGAAGAAATAGCCAGGGAATTGTTATGGCTAGGCTTGTATAGGCCCTAGTGCCGATAGCCTAGTACCAACCTATGAACCTATGAACCTATGTAATCCAACATGTGTGTAGTCCACAATCCTGGGCTACTAATATTAACCTTTTTTTTGTTTAAATTTACCTTCCCGTGTCAGATCCTGATCAACATGAGGTTATTCATGGATTTCTCTGTACTTGCAACTATATTTATGCTGTTTCCTCCTTTTTTGACTTCTCATCTGATCAATCTCCTTATATTCTTTCTTTTGTTTTTTTTCTTACATTCAGTTGCTGTCTCATTGTTGTCTACTTTTGGTTTGGTTTCCATTCCCTCTTGACACTGGTATGCTTCTGCTAAACTAAACAGGGAAGTCATCTTAGATTTGTTCTCTTCGTGTTTCAAAACTTTCACTATGTTTGGATCTGATGAGGTTAGCAGTTATGCATGTAGTCCTGTGATTACAGATCTATACATGTAATCAAATTCAAGGACGCCCATACATACTTCAGAACGCGGGATATATAATCTTGGTATGTACTGATATTTATATATCTTCCGATAAGCATGAAACATTTTTCTCATTTTCCTGTCCAACTGATCCAGTACCTTTTGAGGCCAGTCATTCACCCCAAAACTGTAAGTTAGAACAGGAAGAGCAAATTGGTTTATAGCTTGGACTTTGTTTCTAGATGTCAGGGCTGATTTCAATTTTAATTTTAGTCTTCTAAAATATTCTTTATTGAGTTTTGTTCACATTTGTTCATGTTCTATTGTCAGTCCTTCGTCAATTCCCAAATAATTATGCACTCCCTCCTGCTTGAATTACTTTATATCACTTTCCTGTCCCAGACTGATATTTTCTTGGTGGTGCAGCTTTCCTGCTTTAAATGTTGCTTTTGCACATTCATCAAGACCAAAAGACAGTCTTATATCATCTGAGAAAGTTTCAACCATTTCCACTTGTGCTTTCAGCTCCTCATCTGATGAACTGATGAAGTTTTAAATCATCTATAAAAAGAAGATGAAAAAACTTTACACTTTGTTGTTGTCTGTTGTTGTCTCTGAGCCAAATTCTCCCCTTGACCTAATCTGTTAAGTAGACAGCTTAATGGGTTAAGGACAAGACAAAAGAGCAGCAATGACAAAGAATCACCTTGAAATATCCCTCTTTGAATCTTTATCCCTGGAATAATAATTTGTCCTTTATCAAGGCTTAGCTGCAAAGTGGTTTGCAACTGTGTCATGGTCACTTTAATGTAATTGATCAATGTAGGGGGTATCTTATACATCTGTAAGCACTCCTTTATCCATGAATGTGGGATGCTATCAAATGCTTTTTTGTAATCTATCCATGCCATACTTATATTCTTTCCCTTTTCACAATTCTGCATTATGACTATTTAGGGTTTCAGCATGTAGCTCGCAAGACATTTCCCCGCGAGCTACATTGCCAAAACCAAATGGCTGCAGCAGCAATTTGCCATAGAGCAATACAGCTGAATAGCATAGCCACTGCTGCTGTAACCTATGCACAGAAATATTTCCACTGGTGGCGATCCTTGCAGACAGCTGCCAGGCTGTATTCTAGCAGGTACAGCCATACTAGATGTGTACCACATTCCGTATTGTCATGTAAGGAATGCATTTATTTTATTATTTATTTATTTTATTGTCACACATCTGACAATAAAATAAATAAATAATAAAATAAATGCATTCCTTACATGAGAATATAGAAAGTGGTACACATCTAGTATGGCTGCACCTGCTAGAATACAGCTGGGCAGCTATCTGTAAGGATCGTAACCAGTGGAAATATTTCTGTGCATAGGTTACAGCAGCAGCGGCTATGCTATTCAGCCGTATTGTTGGCGATGTAGCTTGCAGGGAAATGTCTTGCAAGCTACACGCCGGAACCCCTTTATTTAACAGCAAATTATCCTTTGCTTTATATGACTTTCTTTTGTTACCCTTTTGTTTTATTATGATTGCGTTTTCTTCTAAATGACTGTAAACTCTATCGGCATCAATTCCAGTATATAGTTTATACATCAATGGAAGGCAAGTTATCGGTTTATAGTTCTTAGGATAGCTTGCAGGTTCACTCTTAAGGAAGACTATTGTTTTCCCTGTTGCTAGATTAATGTCTGTTTGCAGTGCACATATAAGTAGTTCTTACTCAGGGCTAAATCTTAGTTTACCGATGTCAATACTATTAGACGAAAGTTAGGTACTGCATCCTGGCCTGGGGTTTCCACTTAGAAGCTTTTCTTAATTTTATTTCAGTTTCTTGGGATATTTCTTCATCCCATCTCATATTCTGTACATTTGCACTTCTTACTATTTCTTTTACTTCTTCTATACATTCAGCATCTTTATGTTCCACGGAGCCTACATAAACATTTCTGCAAAATGTGTCTAGTTCTTCTTTTTTCATGATGTTTCAATTCCTTTTGATCTGTTTCCCAACTCTCTATGAAACTTTTTAGGCTCTTCAATGAATTGCTTATTTTGTACTTTTACTTTATATTTATATGCATATCTTCTACGTTTATCTGCCTGTTCTAATATCTTTAGTTCATTATTTTGAATAGTGTACAACAGAGCCTGGTCTGTTCTAATACTGCCCATTGCTTTTATCACACCTATCTTTCTAAGTATTTTTGATGATCTGTTCCCTTTTCTATACTCTTCTAACAGTGACATTTCTTGTCTTATTTGCTTTATATATTTTTTTTAATTCAGTATTTGATTTCTTCCTTTCCTTTCCCTTACTGATGGTATTTGATTTCTTCCTTTCCTTTCCCTTACTGATGGTATTTGATTTCTTCCTTTCCTTTCCCTTACTGATGGTATTTGATTTCTTCCTTTCCTTTCCCTTACTGATGGTATTTGATTTCTTCCTTTCCTTTCCCTTACTGATGGTATTTGATTTCTTCCTTTCCCTTACTGTCCTGCATTTTTCTGGTAAGACTTTATCTGTTATTAATTTTGTTGCACGATAATATATTTATTTCTGCTATATCACATGAATTTCTGTTAATAGTCTTGATTATTGTGTTCATTTGTTTTAGCAGACTTCTAACATTTTGAGTTTTATTTACTTTCGGTAATCTATTTCTTTCATCAATGTTATTATGTCTATCCATCTCTATTAAACAAAGGAACTCTTCCCCTAGATCTTTTTTTATTCTCTATTTCCTACAGACATTCTACAGAACGTTCCAGAACATCTTCCTGTGACATATTCTCTTCAGCTGCATCCTGCATCATCTGTTGCTCTTTCAAATGGGAGCTCACTAGCGTATCTCTCAACAACCTTGACTGTGTCAGAGTTGCCATGATTTCCTGTTCCTTCCCTTGCTGTCCAGCTTCAACTGAGCTTTTGAACTGGTTTCCTAATGAAGGCTCCAGAGTATCCTCACATGGCAACTGATTAGAAACTTCCTGTTCTACTTATTTCTCCTTAATTTGGGGACTCACTGTTCCATCGTGCTGTGACGTTACCAGAGTTGGCTTTTTTACACTAAACCCTTAACTTTGCAGGTAATCCATAACTTCAGTTTTTTATTTATTTAACTTCTTCATTACTTACCCGCTTTTCTTCTTCTTCCCTTGTTTTCTTACTTTTTGTATTGTAAAATTTTCCATATCCAGATGATTTTGCCTATATTTGTCTTCAAATATCTTTGGTGCTGCTTTTTTGTATTGATTAGTATTGCTTTCTCTTTTGCATAAATATTTCACTATATTAAATCTCTTTTTCTTTCTCATTCCCATATTTCTTCCTCAGATATCTCTTGCTCCTCCTGTTTCTCCTTAATTTGGGGACTCATTGTTCTGTCTTATTGTGACATAACCTATGTTGGACTTTCTACTGTAAATTCTTATCTTTGCAGGTATTACATAACTTCATCTTCTGTTAGTTTAACATTTACTTTACTAATCTTTTGTTCTATGATCGCCCGTTGAAATATTATTTTTTGTATTGTGAAATCTTTCATATCTGGGTGCCTTTGCCTGTATTTCTCTTCAAATAGCTTTGAAGCTGCTTTTTTGTATTGATTAGTTTGGCTTTCTCCTTTGCATAAATATTACACCATATCAGATCTATTTCTTTTTTATACCTTTCAAAAGTCTTTAGGTTTTGTTCTTTATATTTTCACATTTCCTCAGTCGCTTCTTTTTCCAAATGACCCAAGGTTTCTTGGTCTCTATAATGTTTTTCATGAATTTGCTGTAGTAATGAACACAGATTTGTATTTGAAGCTTTTGACAGTTTTTCTTGTTTTCTTCTTTCCTCTAATTGTTCTGTTAGTCTTTTTGAATGTCTTCTATCTGGAAATTCTGGCTTCTTGCATAGTAGTATGAATGCATAATTTCTTTCTTATCCCCTACAGTCCACACTGCCATATTTATGGTTCTTTTTTGGCCTGTCAGTTTTTGTGATTTTTGTGGACTACTACTTCCTTCTACAATGGGGGGGGGGGCACCCTCCCCTTGAGCCTGGCCTAGCTCCATTGTAGGAATGTTTCCGTGCCTTGAGGAGTCTATACTGTCATTTTTTCCAGTCCTGTCACCAGTGGACCTACTATAATTGGGCATTTCTTTATCTTTGTGACTTGTGCACCCAGCTTTCTTTTTTATGTTTTTAACCTACTTCTGTCCATGACATATGCTATGTAAAATACAGGCTAGACATGAGTGTCATCTTGGAAGATTTTGTAAAAACAGGGGTCCAGCTAGTGCACAATGTGTTAGCTTCTGATCCTACAGTAAAAAAACTCTCAACAGCTATTAGAAAGCATACATTTGAAGGCACACCATCAACAGTATCTGTGAATGAATATGGCTATGATTAAAAGGGAGCACAACACTTAATAGATCAAAACCCTCCCCCTTTGAAAGTGTCACAAACAAGTAGAATTTATCACATCACATTTTTGTCTACGTCATTATTGCATGTCATCAATTACTTTTTACACTGATACCATGTACACTTCAGTGGGTTTGAAACCCTGCTCCCCTAACTGACATTGTCTTGATTTGTGTTATTCAACAACTGTCAGAAAGCACACATTTCATGGGAGTGTTACAACACTGCTGAAGACTGCCAAATGAGCATTGTTAAACAGACCCCTGTAACAGGTGGATCACAACCCCTCCACATACCCGAGTAACAATATGAACATCAAATTAGGAGTACATTGAGCCAGGGAAGCTGTTTTGGTTAGAATAATAAATGAGTACTCATGAGTACTCATGCTTCTATCGCTATTGCCTTCTTTTTCACATCAAAGTTAAACTCATTTGCTTGACAGCATATCAATGTGGCTGAAGGCATTTTCTTCAGTTTTTGCCACAGGGCATGAACCTTCAGTTTTCATTTCTCACCTGTGAATTGTAATGATTCTCTATGCTAACCAGTGTGCAAATTTATACATGCAAATAGCAATTTATTTTAGCTTTAAAACTCATTGTGAGATGTTTACATATGTTTCTGAAGATGGAATGCCATGGTAGACGATGATATATATATATATATATATATATATATATATGTTTATATATATATATATATATGTTTTTATATATATATATATATATATATATATATATATATATATATATATATATATGGTTTACTACTGAATATTCAAAGTGACTGCTGTCGACTGGCATGCGGCCGATAGGCAGTTTTTAAATGGACAGAATGCTGACTCAAAATACATCAACTACACTACAGGAAATGGGTAGTATAGTTCGAGTATCTGAGTTCGGCATTGTGCATGGAGATTGCGGTTCAGTGAGGAACAGGGAATTAACCCATTTCCTCACTGTAGTGCGATCTTGGAGTTGGTATATATAATTTGCAGGGGGGTGTGGAGGGTGTAGGGGGGCTTGCCCCCCTGCAAAATAGTAAAATACATGTACCATTGACTATGGAATGTCATGCTACAGTAAGCTGTGTGGCATGGGTGACCGACGTCACCTCCTGCTATATTGAATACATCAAACTACGGGTGTCGATGTATACAGTTTCAACCTGGCTACATTTTTGCTGTTCCAGATTCAAGATTTTGGGTCGGCCATCTGACTGGTCGACGTAAGCAGTTTCAAGGTTTCAATAGTAAACCTAAATGTATATATCTGACAATAATACAAGATACACAGTATTGAAGTGGAAACCAGGCCTGAGTAAGTGATATGCTCCAGAGCAGTGCAGTATTATGTGAAGCCACGGATGGACTTTTACTTCATGTATATGATGTCATAACCGAAAGGAATGTTAAAAATGGAAACTCCAAATATATTGAAATATGGATTGAGCACAATGGATATGGATGACAAGGACACATATATCACATGGGAGTGTAACCCATGCCTCTCACAGTTATATTTTTATATCAGTTCATTATCCAGAGTTTCAAGAATGTCTACCTGTATGGGGTCATCAGTGAGATATATCAGGGAAATGTATACATTTGCAGAATAATATGAATCTAAACATGCCATGCATATCAACATTTCAAGCCTTGATATCACTCTACAAATGTTATCTGTGCACCTGTTGCATGGAGGGCAGTTGCTGAATGATGAAAAAAATGTGATACGACATCCCACCCTCAGTGAATTAGATCCGAGCACTAAGTACACTGGAAGGGACTAGTCACATTTCTAATCTACTGAACCATAAAAGCAGTTACTGAGAATAGAACCCCCTTACATTCATTTTGTTTTTCTCACTTTCTCTTACTGATGCTTTTCTTTGATTGGTGCCTTAGAACAAGAACTAACATTACCCTCTGTTCAACAATGACCAGTGATGGTGTTCAGTGCCAATCATTACACAAAGGATGAGTACAGAAATAGCAATTTGTGGACCCAGTCAAAGGTTGAAAATGGGGGTACAGGACAGAGATGAAAATGGGAAGACAGCAGAGAGTAGAACACTTGCTGAAGTATCAGGATGGAGGTGAGATAGGACCATATCTTCCAACTTCTTATCTAAATAATATTTGTGCCTGATATAGTAGTTTTTTAGATTTTAAATCATTATTATTTTGTCGAAATCTAGTACTACTTATAATCATTTGAAGACAATTATTTTGGTACACTAACTGTGAAGTTGAGAAGTATGTTTAGGGCATAATTTGTTGTCAGACAGGTGCCCTTTTTTATGTTTTGAAAGAGGATAGTTGAGGAAGGAAATCAGGGATGTCAGAGGTAGGTAACAGTAGGAGGTTAGGTAGCTGGAAAAGACAGACGTGACTGACAGAGTATGAAGCAACACACTGAGGGTGGGGGTACATTCATGAAGGAGACAACATGCAAAGAGATACTAAACAATGGTAAAGGGTGGATTGTCTAATTTGACAGGATTGGTTATAGACACAAAAGGAGGAGCAGCACTGTGAATGGGTAAAGGATTGGGTATTTAGAGATAAATATTCTGCCACCTTCAACACAGTTGGAAACCATTCTTTGTGCATGAAGCTGGCATCACTGTGTCCTGCCTCAAAACTGCAGGCAATTCTAGGCAGAGAAACACATTACTGAGTCACTGGAGCATGATTCCATGTGGTTGATGAGGGCATTAAATCACCTGTTCATAACCTTCCTCAGAAACTCTGTCAGACCTTGTTGGGCACTGCTCTTTGTGGGTACCAGTGTACCATCAAACAGGGTAGAGCTACTTGACACAGCTAGTGCAGGTAGGACAGGAAGTGTGGAAGCAACTTTGAGAACCAGATGTGCTGGGTGCATCTTATGATAGACTGCCACCTTTGGGGCGGTGGCCAGCTGTGCCAGAGTGGTCAGTCCAAATCTCTGTGCTGCTGTATATAATAGTAACAAAAATGAGCGAAAACAGATAATGATAGAAGAGGGTGGGGGTACAGGCATAACAAAAAATGAAAATTTAGGTTGCCACTTGTCAGGAATTTTTCCTGACAGTCAGGAAATCAGGGTCTCTCTCAGGAAATCCAGTTATGATGAGTACTTGAAATGTATTTTGAGTAATTCTGATAGCTAACATATTTCTGAGCATGTTTCCTAAAATGTTTAATGATTCACTTGAATTTCCTATCTGATAAGTAGTTACGTAAAGTCTTCTGTTGTGAGTTCCACCTAGTCTAAACCTGACCCCATTCAGAAGTGGGTACAAAGCTTGCTATACTTTGTATAAGGGCTGGGGATACTGTGGTCATTATTTAATTTTCCTCACACTCAAACTTCACAACAGGTCACTATAGCTTGTATGTTGGCTGGGGACATCATGGTTACTTATTTAAGTTTCCTCAAAATCACACCTCAGAGGTGTGCACAGAAGATCATTATAATTTGACAAAGGCTAACTTATGGTCAAGAATCAACAAGTGAGAGGTTTTTCCACTTTCTTTACAAATTAAATCGGATGCATATTCAAGTGAGTATCTTCTTTGGGTAGGGGAAAGGAGACACACTGTATATGTACATTTGATGGCAACAGGTTGAAATATATTGTTGCACTCTACTGCTCTTTCACTTGTATCTGAATTTGATGTCAGAGTGGTACACAGAAAGCAACTGTCTTGTGTGGTTATGATTTAGGAGGCATGCTTAACACATCTCCACAGAGTAAGATGACCAGTCACTGCTCTACTGTATTCATCTGTGCAATCCAAGGAATATGCTGCATTCTGCTAACCATAAGTGCAATTCTATACTGTATTTTGCACTTTTATACTGTATTTTTGCTATATTGCTGATATTTTTAAAACTGTACTTGCTGATTTGTTGCAATTTTTGTCTGCTGTAGCATAGATTAGAATCAGACATTTGTTAAACTGAGCACTAAGCCAAGCTGTCTTTTGTTGGAGAGGGCCACCCCCTGCACCCTTGTGGCAGGAGAGTGCAGTTAGGACTCATCTGATTGAAGGTTGCTGGCAGAGGGCTCAGTTTTGAGATTTTTTTATTGATTTAGTTGTTTAATTCAGATTGCTGACTGTTGCTACATAAGCCCTGCATCTGTGTGGGTTTGTGCTTGTTTTAACATAGCTCTACAGAGTTAGGACCCTCTACTCCTAAATCGCCCAAGTACAATTTGTGAAAGATGCTTCTACACTAAGAATCTGGGGTCCTTGCTTTGTTGCACACAGAACAGTAACACTGAACAGGTTGTCAACTCACATACTATGCCTCCTTTGCAAACCATGCACTCAACACATGAACCATCATACACAGAGGTACTCAGCAGAAACCTAAACACCAGAGATCTGCCGAACACAAACCTGCTACACCTAATACAGCACCTACAGCACTCAATACACATCAAACACAACCACCAATCTCTCACTAAATAAGCCCTTAAGGCAAAACACATCTAAACCAAATTTTTTAGTCATAGGTGACTACATTGTGTGACACTCAGATGTCCTACACACCAAGCTGAACAAGGAGAAGCTTACGGTCAGCTATCTATCGGGTGCCAGGATCCATCAGACCACACAAGCACTCAAGTCTCTCAAAAACAAGTACCGTTATGACTCTATCATAGTTCATGTTGGTGTGAATAACTTGAGATGTACCTCAATGGACTATATGAAGAGAGACATGGCTGAGCTGTATGAATATGTATCCCAGGCAGGTATGTCATTAGCCTTGAGCAGCATTCTACCCTCACCTAGGATAATACCACAATATAAACAAAAAATGACTGACTTCAAGAATTGGCTAAGTTTCTGGTGTCATTTTAAGGGGATCCAGTTCCTCTCAGCCTGGGTTGACATGGTTGATAGACTAGGCTGCGTTGCCAGAGATGGTCTTCATCTGTCACCTCTGGCGTTTCGGTTACTTGCTAAGGCACTTGCCTCCCCTTAGTGCCTTTTTTAGACAAGGTCTCAAGAACAACATTTTTAATGTGAAAATATCACTCACAAATAAATTAAAGGTTATGCTGTTAAATGCTAGGAGTTTAAACCATAAACTGCATCCTCTGGAAGCCCTCCTCTCACTGGAGGATATTGACATTTGTGCAGTCACAGAAAGTTGGTTCAGGGCTACAGATGCCCCGGCCTTGCAAGGCTACAATGCCCTCCACACTTTCACACCACAAAATGAACATGTGAAAACAAGGAGGAGGAGTATCTATCATCATCAAAGGTAAATATAAATACACGTCTAGACTGGTTAGACAGGAAAACTCCATGGAGTTACTCCAAGTTCAACTAACTGTGGGAAGGCCCCCCCTTCAAGTCATCATTTGCTATAGGCCCCCTTCAATGAACCAAAATACCCATGTTGCTTATTTGGACCTACTTGAGTCAATCAAATTGCATCCAAACACACCAGTCATGGCTGATTTTAACTATCCCTCCATTGACTGGAAAACTTACACCAGTACCAACATGCTCGCACAAAGGTTCCTGGACTTTGTTAACATTAATGCTCTGGAACAAATAGTATGCAGCCTCACATGGGGCTCAAATATTCTCAACCTAGTACTCACCAACATGGGTGACTATTGCACCACCACAAGTATAGGACCCTCACTGGTTAAATCTGATCACAAATCAGTCACATTTGCAGTAGCTATAACACCTGAACCCCTCTTAGGTGAAATAAGGCTAAAAAAATTTAACCAAAGCTAATTATACCATCCTATGGGATGACATAAATAATTTCCAAGATCCTGTTCCCACAGATGGCATTGACCACTATACTAAAGTATGCACACATGCCCTGTACAAACACTTACACAAATGTATTGACACAGCTGTACCTGATATGTTCAAAGCAAGATCCTCAAGAAAAAAAGAAGCCTCCCTGGTAGACATCTAGCATTAATAAGTTATACAAAAAGAGGAAAAAATTGTTGTCTAAGAATAAAAAAGAGAGGTCCCAACACTGGAAGAACACTGTCCTCTCCTTGAGCAAACAAATAAAACAACTTGTAAAATCCTCTAAGGACAACTTCAAAAAAAAAAATTAGCAACCATAGCTAAGGATAACCATAAGGCATTCTTCAGCTGTATCCGTAACCTAAAAGGTAGGACCCAGATGTGTACTGAACTAGCTGTGAATGGCATAACACACACACTGATCCTGTGAAAATATCTAACCTATTAGCCAACAGGTTTGGTAAAAATTTCACCCCCCTGTCCCCTCCAAACATTCTACAAAGAATTCCCTTCACATCTCCCCCACCTTACATCTCCCAAGAGCAAGTCATTAATGCTCTCTCCAAGACAAAAAAACACAGCCTCTATGGGACCATATGGCATCCCAGTTTGTCTTTTAAATGTTCTAAAACATGAGTTAGCAACTCCATTAGGTACCCTCTTCAACCACAACCTGAGTACTGGTTTTGTCCCTGCTGAATGGGAAACTGCAGCTGTCATCCCTCTTCATAAAGGGGGTACAACAACAGATCCTGGGAACTATAGACCCAGCTTTATCTGTAAGGCCATGGAATGAATCATCATGGACATTATAAATAAGGATATAGGTGATCTCCAAAGCCTTGATCCGACACAGTTTTATTTTGTCAAAGGCAGGTCATGCATGTTAAACCTAGTGGACTTCTTCAAAAATGTCACCAATGCCATAGACAAAGGCAAATCTGTGCATACAGCCTATCTTGACTTAGCCAAGGCCTTTGACACAATCTCACATTCGGGCATCATTGCTAAACTCTCCCAGTTGAATATTAACCCTTATGTCTTCAGGTGGGATGCTAACTGGCTCACCAACAGATTACACTAAGTCAAAGTTGGGGACTTTACCTCAACCAGCAGACCTGTCACCAGTGGGGTTCCACAGGGGTCAGTGCTGGGTCCCCTATTGTTTGGAATATACTTCTCAGAAGTTCAGGCCAAAACAGAGGGGCTGTGGCTGACTAAGTTTGCTGAGAACTGCAAATTAGGTACAATCATTGAATACCCAAACAATGTCAATATACTTCAAGAGGGACTTACATAAACCAATGATTAGTGCCAAAGCCATGGACTCAAACTCAGTGCAAAAAATGCCTTATCATCCTCTTCAGTAAAAAATTATATCCCTGCAAACCATCATATAAATAATAATACCCTAAGTAACAACTCAGTAGTGACAGACTTGGGAACTCAAGTTGACTGTAGCCTAAACTTTAACCACCATGTGTCTGCTATGGTAAGGAAGGCATTTTAAATTGCATACCTCATTAGCAAAACCATTGCCTCCAGAGTGAAAGAGGTCATAGCACCCCTGTACTTGATGCTCATCAGGCCAATAATTGAGTACACTACCCCCTTTGGTATGTACCTTACCAGGCACCTGAGAAACATGAGAGACTTCAGAGATTTCTAACCAAGAAAATTCAGGATCTCCAGCACATGTTGTACACTGACAGACTAAAATTACTGTCACTGCACTCAGTAGCATACAGACTGCTTAGAGGTGACTTGTGCCTGGCCTATAGAGCAATCTTGGATTCAAATCTAATGGAAATGCTACACATCCACAAGTCAAATGGGATAAGGGTTACCCACTCCAGGGACCTTAAGCTGGGCTGCAACATAAATAGGACCTGCTGGAGAGACAGAGATGTCTCTCAGAGGTTGCCTCTCCTCTGGAATATGCTACCAATTCATATCAAACCAAGCTCCTCTATGATGCTGTTTAAGCATAGGCTGGATGACTGGATGGGAAACTATAAATTCCTGCCAGGGATATTTTACCTATGACCCTCCTAGATATGGACAGTCTTTGTAACTAAGATCT
Organism: Protopterus annectens; assembly: GCF_019279795.1. Lineage (NCBI taxonomy): Eukaryota > Metazoa > Chordata > Ceratodontiformes > Protopteridae > Protopterus > Protopterus annectens. Next base: position 452,654,501 of record NC_056730.1, read on the forward strand.
TGAGTCTAGGCAAAATCCTTTATATTGGGTTTCTCTAGTATTATATTGGGTACACACGTCTAGGCTTATAAAGACCTTTGGGTCAATAGACCAGTAACCATCTATGAACCTATAAACCTATGTATGACAGCAGCAACTTGAAATATGTGACTATGGCCATTTGTCCTTTCACTTCCATCCCAATTTAACACCAGAGGGGTACACAGAAAGTGGCTTTTTATGGGTTGGGGTAGAGAAAAAGAATGTCATCCTAGATATAAGTTATATGTCCTGACAAGCATTTTATTCTCAGTTTATGGTAACTACCACTCAGTTTATTGGTAATCACTGTTTTGTCAGCCATGAACTTTAATGTTGGACATAGCTTATTTCTTAATTAAAAAACAAACAGTCAGTTTCTTTCCTTAGTCATGATGTGTTTGTTCAGGCCATGATTGGACCAAAGGTTGAGATAAAAAGTGCTAAACTGCCCTTTAAGGCATTTAGATGCCCATAGATTCTAAGGACCTAATGGCTTACAGTACCCAGCTTAATGAAATATTTTCCTACAAAGTTATTACAGCGTAATCTCGGCCAGCTAGGATGTGATAAAAGCATGTAGGACAAGTAAGAGAAAGTATAAGAAAACAAAACAAAAGGATACTATGAAGAGACAAGTATGAGAGGAAAACCCAGGGGCATGAGGATGTTTCCCAGGGTGACAGTAGACAGCAGAGTGGAGGGTAGTATGGAGCCCTTTGCCCAGGGCTCCACAACATCTGAGGCTGCTCATGCAGTCACTATATATGCCAATGAAAAATTGGTGCATCTGTATGTGGCTTACTAAAAGGGATGTGGCTACTTGGAGGCAAGGAGTGGGATTTTGTTATGTAGAGGATACGGCTTATTGTCAGGAAATGGAAGGATAAAAAGGTGGCAAAATGGCAAGCCCCCCACACCCCCCATGTACCCTTAATTTAAATATACTAACTCCATGGTCACACAACAGAGGAGAAAAGAGCACTCCTGACACACTGACTCATTGCTGGTGTGCATACACAAACCTCTGGACGTGGAGGTACAGCGTAACAGTGGGCATTACCAAGGAACTAATAACGATCAGCACTAGTTTACATTATAACTCCTATCCTCCAAAGCCAAGCCAAAAGCATTTTCTACATGCTAACATAGTTTTTGATGAAATGTAATTCAGTCATTTGTGGTTTAGATCAAAATAGTTTTATATCAAATGAACCGTAACCATTTATGTTTTTTTGGAATTGATTCACCACATTTCTCACTACATGTAAGTCAGCATGATGAATCAGATGAGCCACTCCAACTATGCAGATGATACTCTGAATCCACAGTTGTACTATTTACTGAGTAAAATGATACTAGTGGCCAATGTTATTTTGCTGTGTAAGTGTCATTTAGCAGTTTTTAATGGATAAAATATTTACAACTTAAATAATACCAAACTGTAGACAGAATGGCAGAGAGGACACACAGAAATGATTTTATGGCATTCTTAAATTTTTAATAGTTAACCAGCAAATCCAGTCAATGACAAATACAATATTTTAATCATAGCATATACAAGACTATTTCAACATCTTAAATATTTAACTTAAAATTCTATTAATTCCAGTACTATGATATTTACAAATAGCCCCTGTAAACAGCAGAGGTTTGCTTTTTGTGTTGATGGAAATTGAACCCACTAGTACAATAACAGTTTCAGCAAATATAGACTTACCATGCTGAGACACTTTTCAAGATATCAAGCAAAAAAGTGATGAGTGCACCATGGACTGTAGCACGAATTGCAATTGAATGAATCCAACAAGGTCTTCTTACTGAGCAAAATCCACGTTTATTATAAAAAATAATAAAAAACTGCAGAAAATAGTGAGCGCTTTCGCGTTGTTACCCAACGCTTCATCAGACATAAAAAAGAATTGCAAGGTAGCTCATTATAAGCACCTGTATATCATGACATCACAGCACTCTTAAAGAAACAACCATGTAAAAACACAATCATGATAGAACAACTAAAAATAAAAATGCGTAGCATCGCTTATAAAAAGTTACATGATGGTCAATGCTTAAGAGGTCTGGAAGCTAAGAAAGGCTTGATGGTAAGCCTATCATTAAGCCCAAATCTGTGGGCTTGTAGCTTCAAGATCCATTTGCCTTCCCTTTCTTCAACCCTATTCTTTATGTTACCTAATCTACCATCAGTGCTGACCAATTCAAGAACCAGAAACCTAAATGTGTGTGTATCACCTAGCTCCACAATATGTTTCGCCAGTGCATTCAAAATGTTTCTCTTTGCTATAGCATATATATGCTCTCTGATGCGTTCCCGTAGTGATCTAGTAGTCATCCCTACATAAAATCTCCGACAGATTTGGCAATCAGCTAAATATACTAAATTCGTAGATTTGCAAGTGGCATGATGTTTAAATGTGTATGTCCTCTTGGTCTCAGGATGTATTTAAATATTGGTGTTGGCAACGTGTCTACATTGGTTACAAGTATGACAGGCAAAAGTGCCAGTTTTGTGACTCTTCTGAGCTGGAATGTGTGTCCTGTCATAACAAAGTAACCTGTTCAATGAGAGCATATTCTTATACGCTACTCTAGGCTTTGTGTCTATCAGGGATCTGATATTCTCATCTATCATAAGTAGATTCCAATGTTTATTAAAAATGTCTAAGACATGATTGTTTCTATTAGTGTATGGAATAACGATCCTATTGATTTTGGATGTATGTTTGAACCTCGGTTGAATGGATTGGGCTCTGGATCTTGTTATTATCGGAGCTCCCTCATTGGTTCTACTGGAATCACCTTCAGAAATGGCCTCAGATACTACTTTCTTATCATAACCCCTGGATATGAAATCTCTGGCTAAACATACTTTCTGTTGGTGATACGCCGTTTGTGTTGATGTCAATCTAGAAATCCTTGTAGTTTGGTTCTTAACAATGTTTCTATATATATGTTGAGGGTGCATGCTCCCTCGATGTAACAAATTGTTCTTCCAACAATTCTTTCTAAAAAGTTCAGTATCAAAGCCATGAGTACTCTTGATGATCTTAACATCTAAGAAATCAATATTATCTATAGAATGGGTGCAATCAAAGCTGAGGAAATCTGTGGAGGCATTTAAATATGTAACAAAACTTGAAAGTTGTTCAACAGTTCCTCCCCATATGAGGAACACATCATCCACAAATCTATTATAAAACTTCAAGTGATTGGAGAATTCAGAGTCACCATTCAACACGAATGTGTATTCCCAATGTGCCAACACCAAGTTGGCATAAGTGTTGGCACATGGGGTGCCCATCGCTACACCTTTGACTTGTAAAAAATAGTTATTCTGATAGCATAAAACATTGTTCTCGAGGATTATCTCAAGTAGTGACATACATCTGTTAATCATGTAGGGTGTTAACTTGCTGTATACAAGCATAGCTCTGACAAATTCCAAGCCTTTGTCGTTGGGAATAGATGTAAACAAAGATTTCACATCTAAGGTGACTAATATGTGATCACCATGAGAAGAAGATGAATGGCTGAAAACTGCCAAATTATCTAAGAAGTTGGTTGTGTCCTTTAAAATGTGTTTGACTTCAGAAACAATGGGTTTCAATGTTTTGTCAAGGTAAATAGATAAAGGTTCAGTGAGCCAACCTCGACTGGACACAATGGGGCGCAAAGGTGGATCAAAAGCGTCCTTGTGTATTTTAGGGAGACCCCTGAAAGATGGTACTAAAGGCTTATCAATCAAAAAATAAGAATACAAATCATTATCAATAACACCAGTCAGCATCAAATCATAAAGCATAGCATGTACATCTTTTATGAGATTGTTCAAACTGTAACTAGGTAAAGATAAATAAGTATCATTGTCAGAAAGCATCAAATGCATCTTTTTAACATATTGGGAGCTGTCCATAACAACAACTGCGCCCCCTTTGTCCGCTTGTCTAATGACAATAGTGTTGTTGTCTCTTAAGCTATCAAGAGCATGTTTCTCATTTAATGTTAGGTTGAAAAACTGTGGTTTCGCATTGACATCATTGTATAATTTAAACAAGTCATTTTCTACAGCCTGCTCAAATGCTTCCAAAAGTGGATGCTGCTGGGATATAAACATGGATGGCTTTCTAAAAGGTGTATAAGTATTGCTGTATCAAGTATATGTAAGTATTATCAAGATATGCTGATGGTGGTATGGAGAGTCTGCAATCTATCTTTGCAGACTCAGAATAACTCCAGTATAGACTGCAAATAATGTCACATGCTGTATTGCTGTCAACTGTATTTTACCAGTATTTCAATTGTTATCAGTTACTACTAAAACATAAACATGTTTCTAAAAATTAACATGTACGTACCCTAGCACTCTCTCAGGCACTCCAGTTGCTCCCTATGCATCTCCCAGTTCTTTTAATCTGTTCAGCAGTTGCAGACATAGAGTCAGCATACTAAATGTCTGTATGGTGCCATGCAGTGGCGGTGTATAAGAATGGGTAAATGATGCCAAACTTAAAGTATGGTGATGACCGATTTCAAATCTCTTCCTCCTACTGGCCAAGAAGTTCAGGTTTTCTATAACTCATGTCACTATAGCAGTGATGGCACTGTTTCCCCATGCATGGGATGCCAGTCACATGGGTGACAACATTGGCAAGATTATTCCAGGCATCAACCTTGTGCTGAGACCTGGTATAGAACCCCCCCACCCCCCACCCCCACAGAAGCTTGCTGCCGCAATGCTTATGGAGGAGTTACAGAAATATCACTGTCTCTTCCTCACACCACCTCTGTGGTCTAAAAGAAGCACTACCTTCCCCTTCACCAGCCATAAGTCTCTCTTTCTAAGATGTCAAGAAAAATGGTTCTGAAGCGATACCCCAAATAAATCTCATGGTTCACATGCTTTGTACAGTGATGGGAACTGAGGGGAATTAGATTTGTGTGATGGGAGGCAATATATATCTATATCTATATCTATATCTATATCTATATCTATATCTATATATATATCTATATTTATATCTATATCTATATATCTACATATGTATCTATATCTATCTATATATACATACATATTCTGATATTCTGTGTAGTTATAGCTCCAGTGATATCTTATGGTGCAAAACCTGGCAGTCTTCCTTTCATCTCTTTGTTGCTGAGATTAGATGTTCAACAGCAACCCCAGATTAGCATGGTTAATCAAAGAATATCAGCTGCATTTACCTTGACAGTTGTAACTTCCAGGGCATGCACATATGGCATGACTAAGAAAACAAATAGATTGGCATAGTTATCGCATGTTTACAATGACACAAGTTACACAATAAGGAATCTAACCCCCTGACTATCTCCTTTTTGTGCTACTACCTGCACAAACCATGTAACAACTTTGTCAGACTCCACAAATTTGCTTTGTTGTTTTTGACAACAGTAAGAAAAATGCACATTGAGCAACATTCAACAGATTGCACATGCCACATATCTTTCATAGGACATTTGACAATACCACACGCATTATCACAGCAGTGGAAATCAATAAAAACTAAATTCATATGAGAGGATTCAAATCCATTTATAACTTAGATTCTAACAAGCAGCCTTACAAAGGTATGCCACTGAAGGTCACAGATAAAATGTGTGAAAAGATATTCATTGTAATACAATATACTTAAGGACTGTTAACAATACTGTATAACAGCATCCCACTATCAGTGCATTAGAACTGTACATGCAGTGCACTGAAATGGAAGTTTCACATCATTAGTACACTGAGCAATGTAAGCTGTTGCAGAGAATACACTCACCTTACATTACTTTACTTTCTTTGTATTCTCCACATTTGTTTACTAACACACAATGATGCTATGCTCAGTTGGACAAATGATAGCAACATCTTAGCACATGCATAGGAATTTTCCTCATTTTTGCCATAGGATGAGAACTAGCATTATTCTCTGTGAAATGATGATGCCACGTGCTGTTCTATAAATAAGTAAAAAAATAAGTTAAAAAAAAGGGGAAAGGTGAAACTGGTTTATAAGCCATTTGTACCCATGTGTGTACATTGTGCTTATGTATTTTTTTAACCAGATTAAATGTAGGTAATGGAAAAATATGACAGAGATGAAAAGGGGAAGGAACTAAATAACTAAGAAGCTGGAGTGACATAATTAATAACATTGCAGCTGAATTATTATGCTTCCAATGTCACATTAATGTGTGAAATGTGGCAAGCCTCAATCATTGTCTTTTCTACTGAAGATATATGTTCAATACCAAATACAACTTCTTATGGTTAGGGCAAGCATGACCACTGCTATCATGCTAAACTGGGAGTTAAATACTTGAAAAGGCTTCCAAGAACATTTGATTTTGTCAAGTTAAAGATGTATATAGCTAGGCATCTTGTGGACTCCCATGATCACATGCCTAGTATTGGCCTATGTTCCTATGTACCTCTGATGTATAGACTGTGGTACATCCACCTCACATAATTATTTAACAAACTGGTCATTATAATGACTGCTCCACTGATACCTTAACTATGCCTACAAGTTAGACTGTCACATACTACTTCAAATGTGACAATATACTTTTCTACAAAGTTATTTTGATATATTGACAGCATTTAGTACTGTTTACCAATGCAATCATTTAAAACCTATTTGTACCACTGCAATGTGTCACAAACCCTTTCAATGTGTAGATTTCAGGAGCATGACTCTTTAAAAACTAATTTGTGAAAATTAAACATAATGAGATGAACATGGATGGTGTAAGCCTGACTAGCTTACAGGCTCATTTTGTCATAGGTTGTTACTAGGCTAACGACCACTAGGGCCCTTGCAAGCCTAGCCTTTCTTCTCTCTTGTCTTCTCCATAGGGTTCAGGCATGTGCACAACCTCATGAAGAAATCAACATAATGTTTACCTGATTTGCTTGTTGCACAACTGATGTGATTCAGAAAAGCTAATCAGTTGAGAACTAACTAGTATACACTTCATGGGCAGCAGGAGGCATCTACACAATATAAATGTGACTTGAGGCAGGGATGCATCATTTTTACTTTTGTTAATCTGCTTTGTTATAGACTAACATCTCCCATGAGATGTTCCTGTGGGAAGTCACCCCTCACAAACCATTGATAAAGGTCACATGTATGCCATATGTTTGAGTCATAGAAACTGACCGATGCTGATTCCCCACCTGTGCAATTAATAGTAAGAGTGCCTTGCCCTTATTACATTCTGACTTGAGCTGCCTATGTCTAGTGCACAAAGTGGACAACCTATGCATGAGTAAGCACAGTCTGGTGCATTTGTATGCAGTATTTTTACTGTCTATATCTGCTTAGCTATTGTATGTTTATGTAGTAAAGCTATGTTTAAAGCATAGCCTCTTAGTGCTGTGGTGTATTGTGCCCTAAAGGATGACATGCTTATCTGCTACTGCTGGTTCCTTCCCTGAGTCGTCATCTGTCTCGGCTGCTACTGCTGTGGTGCTGGGAACTCTGGAGCCTGGTCATCACCACCCCATTGTATTAGCTTTTTCAGCATTATACTATATAGCATGGTACAAACAATAAGAACTCTTGCACATGTACTGGAATCACACTATAGCATTGTGCCAGATGTATCCAGGCAGCAGATTCGTGACTTTCTGGTTTGTGAATGGGCATGGTTGTAATCTTGCTCTGTTGGGCAAATGAATTTTTCACTGGAGTCATGATACAAGGTTTTAGGGTATATCAAGCATCCCCCACTAGATGTCTCTGTTGGAAGCCACCCCTCAGAAACCACTAGTAAAGTTTAAATGTGTCATATGTGTGAGTCGTGGAAACTGCCCATGTGGCCTGCATGTACATTGTAGATGATACTCTGTGCATTACAGGTCACCTGTTAGTTGATGGAGTGATACCCTTTGTTGTCCATGTTTCACATTTCTTGGTCACCAGGTGGAGCCTGTATTTTGATGTGGGTACAGTCTACTGCTCCTAGTACCTCGGAGAATTGGACTATAGAATAAAAGTCCCACATAGAGATTGCTCTGTTCTTTGGGGTATGTGGCAATCCCATATCCTTCCCCACATGCTGAAGCATAGAACTGAGGAACTGGTGTAGCATCCTCAAGGCAGATGCCTGTGATGCCCCCACTATGTTCCCAGTCAGTCAAAAGGTTCTTGTAGCTAACATACATAAAGCCACAAATGCCTTGGTAACCACTGGGATTGGTACTCCATGACTCCCATGGGCCTGCAGATGAGGCAAATACATCAACTATTTATTGTATGGTGTCCCTGTCCACTTGATATTGATCCATTTTGTCAGTGTCATGGAGGGCATGATAAGTTGGGCATGGTCAGAGGATCCAGCACCTGGTGGGTGACATTGAACACTGTAGGCAGCAGCTGCTGCTATAATACCCTTGTGTAGATAGAGGTTTGCAATTGATGTGGCAATCACTAATATTTGTTTAAGTTTTTATCTGCTTGAACAGGAGCATATGTTCGTATTCATTGTTAATACATGCGTGATGTAATTGCACATAATTTATACACTTTTGAATAGCTTTACCATGTTTTTTTACTTCATTAGGATGCAGAACAGCTCACTATACACTCATTTGCATATATCTTGACTATTCCTTGCCTTCCAGCTGGCTTTGTTCTGTAGCTGTGCTTCCTGAATCACACACACCCTGCTTGTCCCCTGGTCATCATGTAAATTTGGTTAGCATGATGTGGTGAGTGTTTACGAATGTTGACCAAAATGCCATGCACAAAATTTTGTTACAGATAAGGTTTCTGTGGATAAACTAGCATATTTAAAGGTATTAGTAGGGACTAAAATGATAGCACTAACATAAAACAATAATAATCAGCATAATATGTCATGCAGAAATATCTCCTGTTTCAAAAAAGGTTTTTTAAATAAGCTGATAAAATTATTAGTGTAATTGATATATACAGTGTTGCTGTTGAGACAAGAGGCAGAGGTGAAAGAAGTGGAGCAAACGAGAGAAAGGAAGTTTGTGCTTGCAAGTAGGTATGGGAGTGGCCTGAGACCTAAAGGAAGTCTGTCCAGGAGGTACATATGGAGTGTTTAAACATACATCTCAAATGTCCAGTATTTCATGGAAAAAAAACTAATTTCATTTTAAACTTATGGTGCCATGAAACTCTGAGTGACTACCTTTAATCATGATTTATTTACAGTTGTTTCCCTTTGCCAACAATCATATCATCCAACTATGCCTATAGCATCACTGATATCAGATGTGATGATGCTAGTGTAACCATGACGGCAACTGATATACAATTGTGGTGTGAGGGTTAGAAAGGTAACAGTGGCTGCAAGGATTAAGTAGTTGCAATCCACACATCAAACAGGAAGCAAACCTAGAATTCAGAAGCAAACACAGCATTGTGAGTAGAGCTTTTCATGTCTCCAGCACAGGTATGCAGATACAACGGTAAAAGAAACAGGAAGACGAAAATAAATAGGAACCAGGAAATGCAAACTGGGAAGTTCACAGAATAAGTAAACAAGTGTGACGAGTCTGGGTAATGGTTTAAGCCAATTAATTATTCAGGTACATTGCAAAGATCCTAGCCAAATAACATAGGAAATGAAGGCAGCAGGGACTGAACCTGGTGATTTAATTAGTAAAGCAGTATGAAACGTGAATGTATAGCTCATACAAGAAAGTCCTAGCTTCTTGGAACAGGTAAAAGAAATCAGCAATGGCTGTTCATAACTGCAAGTGAATGTGCTACGTACTTATGAATTAAATAAAGGTCTCAAAAACAAACATATATTTTTTTAATCTAGAACAGATTCATTAGTTATACGAACTGGCAGATCATGTAACAGTTTGATTTAATGAGCCCTTGAAAAGCCACAAATGCCCATTGAGACTTTATACTTAACTCTGGCTTTTCTGTTAATATTTTCTTTACAGATTTCTTCTTGAGTTATTTCAGTGTGCAATACATCCTTCAGTCTGTGATAATTTAATAATCACTCTGGCTTCATTCTCATCTGGTAACAATTATTGTAAACTTTGACAGCATTAAAAATAATATCCCTTACCTACAGAGGTGATATTCTGAATGTGTACATTGTGTAAAAGGGTGAAGTCATAGTGAAATGTATGGGGCTAATAAGTAATTATAATTATGGAAGAACGGTTTTGGATATGATATTTATACGTTGCTTCTGAGATATAATTAAAGAACACTTTACAGGCCAATCCACTTATAACTACTGTTTGTTTAATTTAAATTTTAATGTTACTGTGTAATTCAGCAGAAGTCTCATATAGTCTTCTAGAGTAGGGAGGGTAGCCTAATGGTTAAGGTGTTTGCCTTACAAACACAAGTTACAGGGTTTAAGTCTCACAAGAGATAGTTGGCTAGGCTTAAAATGGCTCACAAGGGCAATTAGCCTAGTACTAATCTATGAAACTGATGAAAATATATTTTGTGCTTATGTGATGGCTTGGTGGTTAACTACTGTGACTATGGTGTATAGGGTCCTGGGTTCAAGACCTGCACATCAATTAAGCAAAGTTATAAACTCCCGTTATCATGTCATGGAATACTATTAGTTTAGCAGACAATAGCTGTGCTCTATTGCTACTCAGACTGCAGTCTAGTATGTCTTATTATTGATCAGTTTATTAATAGTGAGTAAAATGAAGGAATTTGTGTAACTTTCCTATCTCCTGCATAACACAGTTTGAAACAATCAGTCCTCAGCTCCTGCTCATTTCAGCCTTTGCTCTGGTATACAATTACCATCCCCTTTCTTACGGCACAAGATACATTACTCCTAGTTTTGCACACTAGGCAAAATCCACACTTAACATAAACATTTCTAGCAGTCAAATCCATCCTATGCACCATCTCATTGCTCTGCCATCACTATTTCAATTGTGTAGCAATTTGATCTATGACTATCACTTTACATTAATTTTTCAGTTATGTCTTTTTTGCTAGTTTATCTAAATATAGTGTGACTAAACTTTGCCATAGCCATGTGCAGCATGTATCTATCATGTTACCTACAGGTAACGACCACTGCAGTTGTGAATCTCGAAGAAGACGGCAGGTCTGCATAGCATAGAAGCAAGCTCAGGTTTTTACTTTACCTTATTTTTGGGGGATTTCTGATTTTCTGTATAGAACAGATTGTAACAAAATAAATAATCAGTCATTTTATTACTGTTTATCATAATAATACATGTATGTTAAATGGCAAAACATCAGCATGGTTTCCTCATATAGCAGTCCTCAAGAAAATGAGGACATCAGCTTCAGGATTACTTGTTTGTTTGTACAACTATATTATTTACCTGTTTACTTTTTGCCAGTCGGTCATAGTCAAAGTTTAATCTTAGTAGGACAGGATTATTCTGGTTGCATGTTGCATTATTTTGTGACTTCTGTTTTTAGTACATGTACTTGTTTTTCTAAGTGGTGGCCCTAAAATCAACTTATCCTCTAAAGACTAAATCTGAGAGGTCTCAACTAGCTGGCTCACCAACTACCTAATCAGTCGCACCCAATCTGTAAAATGAAATGATGCCCACAAAACATTTCTTTCTAATCACTACAGAAGTCCCCCAATGCTTCATTCTTGGGCGAGTATTTTTCAATATCTTCATTAATTACATGCACAAGGATTGAAAACTCACTACCATAATACAATATGCTTATGACTCAAGTTTAGTTTGCTCAGCCCCAAATCTTTCCATCTTAGAAACCATCACATAGGAAGCTATCACCTCTGTAGAAAACTGTCTAAATAAATTTCATTTGCTCTTAAACCCCAACAAAGCCAAACTAATCATATTCCTTCCCAAAAACATAGATCAAAACAGCACTAACCTTAATATTATCACCTTAAACAACCCAATTGAAAATGTCACCAACACAAAATTACTAGGAATTATGATTGACAGCAAGTTAAAATTTGATCTGCATATTGACATTGCATTCAAAATGACACACTGCAAACTAGACACTATTGACAGAGCAAAGCACCTTCTAAGTGATCATAGTAAAAAATAGCTGCTGTGTCCCTTCTCTTTCCTACCCGTCTATATGCCTCAACAGTATTCAAAAATGTCAACTCTTCCACCAAACACAAACTAGAAAACACAACAAAATTAACAAATTCAACTGGATCCTCTCAAGCTACTCCCACCACTGCATGGTACTCAATACCCTCAAATGACTTAAAGTTCCTCAATACATCACCCTCTCCCAGCTACTCACAGCACACAAAATACTTCACCCTCCACTTAAAAGTCTCTCGCTGTCAAATCTTATCCAATAGCAGGTATAAAACAGAACCCTAAGATCCTCAGAACTTAAACTAACTGTTGCTAATAAATCAAACAATTATTACAGTGATATAATGTTATTCCCTGTTGCCATCTCCAAGGTGTGGAAAAAAAACTACCAGACCACATCAGGCTTTTAAATAACCTGCAACAATTGAAATCTACCCTGAGTATCACCTGACATCTAATAAAGTATGCAACTATATTTCAACTAGAGTTTGAAGTATGTAATCCTAATTCTGTCTGCTATGGATATTATACAAGTGTATTAAAATAGTATTTTTGATTTTACTCACAATATCTTAAAAACATGCACTTCCTTAATCTGATATGCTTTGTAAATAAAAGTTTGTTGACTGTTTTTGTTTTGAATTCTCAAAAATATATTTCTATCCTTGTTTTGGAGCTTTTCTCCCTGGCCCTTCACCAAAAATAGGCATTTTAATTCCCAGACAGACATACCATGTAAACCAAAGCAAATATGGTTTTAATGTTCATGACAAAGAATGTGGGATGTATAGGGGAGTTCAGGTTTTGAGGGAGGAAAGTGTAATGAAAAGGAGAGGGTGGAGGGATGGATGTAAGGAAGGAGAATTCCTATAAGTAGTCAAGGTTAGACAAGATCATACATACATTAAAAAACTATGCAAATGAAAATAAAAAAGAACTTTCTATCTTTAGTCTCGATTTAATAAGGCTTTTGACTCAGTTAATTGGTCATAACTGTTTAAAACACAAAGTATATAATTTCTCACCTGAGCTAATACAACAACTTATACAACAACTCTTGTGTTTACGTTAAAATTTATTTTCTTTCTACTTCCTTTAAATTAAAACAATAAGTGAGAAGGTCACTGAAAAACCAATCAGTAAAAACAAAATGAAAAAAACTCCAGCAAAGCTAGAACTTCCACTAAGTGACCTTCCAAACCTCTTGTATCAGAGGCACATGGGATATATGCAAATTGCCCTTATGAACATAATACAAATACAATCAAGATTCTGAGAACTGGTTAATTTTACAAATACTTACAGATTTTGTGAACACAGAGATTAATATGATGTTTAGCTTAGATAAGAAATTGTTCTACAAATTATTGGAATTCTTAATAAAGATCAATAATAATGCAATGAAAAATAAATTATATTTGTCACAAATTTATAAAATTCTTAAGTTAGATTTCACATATTTAGACAATTCCTATTTGAATTGCTCCTCAAAAATCAATAATGAAGACTTCTCTGAAGAATACAAGAAAATAATATTAAAAGCTAAGATAAAACTACATCTTCATTATATTGGACATTGGTACTCTTACACAGAGCTTTTGTCACACCTAACAAAATTACAGTTATGTATAAATCAAATAGAATTAAATGCTGGATATGTGATTCTGAAATAACAGCAGATTGGACACATATGGTACATGAGTATGAACTCATCTCCCCTTTTTGGAATGAAATTAATAACTTCATTCAAGCTCTATTGTCAAATGGATGTAATATTTCTAAATCTTTAGTTTTATTTAATGTTCCAATTCCTAAGGTAATTCCAAAAATCCAAGTGCCTCTTCTATGGCCCATTCTTGCTATAGCCAGAAAAGTTTGTTTGTGTCTTTCGGCTTTTTCCCGGTTAGGGGTCGCCACAGCGGAACTCCGGTCTGCTAATCATTGGCATTAGATTTATTACGTACTGGCTTGCCGGGCCTAACGCACAACCTTCAACGAAGGAATGCCCATTCACACATGTCGCCACACAGAAGACGCTCTAACTGAGAATCAAATGGGCAATGTCTAACTGTGAGGCGACAATGCTACCGCAGCACCACCACCATGGCGCTATAGCCAGAAAAGTAATTACTACAAATTAGAAAAGTAAAATTACCCCCTCCAGTGCTGAATTTATTAGTGTGGCAAAAATTCTTTGCAGTAGTGAATTCCATACTATAAAGATAAGAACTTCTAATATTACACATTTATGTAAATCTTGGTTTAAACTTAAAGACTTGCTTGAAAATATTAATTGTTGTTGATATGTATAACTTTGATGTATTGATTAGCTGTGGACCTATGTAAATAGTTATTTGTTTGTTTTTAATTGATTTGTTTATTTATTATTTTAAAACCAAATACAGCATTAAAAGTTAGATACATTCTGTAAAAGGGTGGAAATATTTTATTTATTTATTTACATTTGTTTACCAGATAGTGTCCAACTGGGCCAGAGACCCGTTTTCAATGGAGACCTGGGAAGAAAAGCTCCAAGACAAGTATTATACAATAAAATAATGATGGTAAAAAGATAAGCAAGTCACATACATGATAGTGGAAAATACATTAACAACAAGCATAGGAAATATAAAAAGATAAGCAAGTTACATACATGATAGTGGAAGATACATTTTCAATGAGCATAGGAAATATAATTACAAGATAATACTCTTTTTTTTTTTTTTTTTTTTTTTTTAGGAAGTGCAGGTAGGAATATAATATAAAGTAAGATATTACATAAGAGTTAGAGCAACAGAGGTGAAGTATAAGAATGGGACTTAAAGTGATGTTAGTATGATGGTCAGTCAGGTTAGAGAGGTTAGGCTGGGTGAGTGCTAACACAAATAGTATCTTGTTGTGAGAGGTGGGCAAGTGTGAGATTCCAATAATGTCATTAATGAGTTCCACAGCTGTGTTGGTCTGTTTATTATTGAGTTTTGAGAGATACAGAGATAGAGGAGAGAGACAGTGAGCTTTGTATTTTCTGGTTGCTGTTTTGACTAGGTTTCTTGGGATAATGAAATTGTCTGTACTATATATATATATATATATATATATATATATATATATATATATATGTATATATATATATATATATATATATATATATATATATATATATATACACATCCACGTACACACACACACACACACACACACACACACATATATATATATATATATATATATATATATATATATATATATGGGTCTACTTGAAAACACCGACATGCAAAACACCGATGACGAGAACACTGAGACCAGAAGATTGACAACTGAGATGACCGACAGTGTAAATGCCTGATGTTGAGAACACCGACATGTTAAGGTAAGTGTACGATAGTGACAGACTTTAGGGTTAGGGGCGGGTTAAGTGAGTTAAGGTTAGGGTGCGGGTAAGGTAAGTGTGCGATAGTGACAGACTTTAGAGTTAGGGGTGGGTTAAGTGAGTTAGGGTTAGGGTTTGGGTTAGGTGAGTGTGCGACAGTGACGGACCTTAGGGTTAGGGTTTGGGTTAAGGTTAGTGCATAGATAGTTGTGTACGTAAGGTTAAGTGTAGGCTTGTAAGTTTTTTGTTGTGCTTGTGCTGTGTGTGTGTTTTTCAGAAAAGGTATTTGTTTTGTTTTGTTGATTGTCGGGATTGTGGTTTGTCAGGCATGTGAAGTTTTGTGCTTTTAAACTGTCGGTCATCTCAGTTGTTGATCTTCCGGTCTCGGTGTTCTCGTCGTTGGTGTTTTGCGTGTTGGTGTTTTAAAGTAGACCAATATATATATAAACACCGACACCAAAAGACCGACAACACACAATACCGACAACGCACAAAACCGAACACCATAATACCAATACCCAAAACACCGACACACAAAACGTAAACTACACATTACACACAACTATACATGCACTAACCTTAACCCAAACCCTAAACCTAAGGTCCGACACAACCGTACACTTACCCTACCCGCACCCTAACCCTAACTCACTTAACCCACCCCTAAACCTACAGTCCGTCACTATCGCACACATACCCTACCTGCACCCTAACCCTAACTCACTTAACCCACCCTTAAACATATAGTCCATCATTATCGCACACTCACCCTACCCGCACCCTAACCCTAACTCACTTAACCCACCCCTAAAACTACAGTCCCTCACTATCGCACACTTACCTGTCCGCTCCTTAACACTAAATCCCTCACTCTATCGCACACTTACCGAGTCGCGCTCACACCTTGCCCATGTCGGTGTTTCATCCGTTGGGATCTCACCTTGTCGATCATCTGCGTCGTCGGTCTTCTTGTCTCCTTCTGTAGAGTGTCGGCCTTCTGGCATGTCGGTGTACTGTTTCCCATACATATATATATATATATATATATATATATATATATATATATATATATATATATGCATACACACACACACACACACACACACACACATATATATATATATATATATATATATATATAGAGAGAGAGAGAGAGGGAGTGAGATATATATATATATATATATATATATATATATATATATATATATGCGCCAATTAATTCCATTAATGACCTTATCTGTAGTAATTACTGTAAGCTGGAATATGATATTTATAAGTCAGTTGTTAAATATAACTTTAGCACACCAACATTTCATGTATCTGCAGTTCTAACTATTATAACATTATATTAGGTTCAGTGAGATCTGTAAGCTGCGGTGGTACAGCGGTAGCATTGTTGCCTCACAGCAAGAGGTTCTCCTGTTCAATTCTTGGCTGGAGTGCCTTCTGTGTGGAGTCTGCATGTCCTCCCCATGGTTGAGTGGCCTCCGAAAGACATGCGTGAATCGGTGTGCCTTCGCTGAAGGTTGGGTGTTGGGCTGGCAACTTGGCACCATAAAAATCAACTGCCAATCATTAGGGGACCGGAGTTCCACTGTGGCGACCCCTAATTGGAAAAGCCGAAAAGACAAACATTAGGTTCAGTGAGATAGCCAGTTCACTGCTGTAAGATCATGGAATAAACCTGTTCAAATAGTGGCACCTTTCCATGTGGTGTCTGCTGTATTTGTTTACGCATGCAAATAGGCTTTGGGACTATAAATAGAAAAAAATATGAGTGACTCATAGATTTGATTGTAACACTAAAGGAGTAATTTATGCTTCAAAATTCCATTAAAATTCAATTTTTATTGGCTAGACAGGAAGGAACATGTTGGAAATATAAAATTTTTGAAAAAGTCAGTCTTGTAGCAATGCATTTTTTATTTCAAAACAAAACAGCAATAATGACTTTTTAGAAGCTACTCTTACAATAAATTTTGTTGGATGAAAAAGAAGATCAGAATATAAAAATAGTTTTTTTCATAATAAAAGACTTTTTACATTAAAATGTAATGCTTTACCACCAAAAGGATTAAATAATGACTGTTCATGAAAAATTATTTTAAATTAAATTTCTGATTAGTTGATCATTTGATTGTTTCTGTTTTGTCATTGGAAGTTTTTTTTTATTGAACTGTTGTTTTAAATTTTAATAGTGTTTGACTTCATTTATATTCTCATTGAAGGCATTAGCCAAGGCACAAAGATGAAGTTTTAATAAATCTTAATTTTTATTTGAGTTTTTTTTTGTGATGTTATACATGGAATGCATCTGCCCTGGAATTGGTCTGAGTGCAAACTGGACACTGGTAGTCTGAATGGGAGATGGGAGGGGAATAATGAAATAAACTTGTTCACTTGTTATTGGAAGAAGATGGTAAAGAGGTCATGTCCTTAGGAAGGCTACAACGTTGAATGGTTGCTAGAGGGGCTCTCATTGTATTCTCTATGTGCTCATACTTTGAATGCTTATCAGGATCTGTAGGCATAGGTGAACATATAATACCATAACAAGTATGTTCAGTTCAAGTCTTGATCTGAAATACAAATTGAAGTAGCTTATGTAAGGAATCAGATAAAATGAAATGTAATTAATGGGTTGACAAGTGTATGTCCAGTGTGTATAAATTAGAAAATAATTATACAGAGAGTACGTTTCTGTTCTGCCCAAAAACTAATTAATAATACAGATGAAATTACCATAACTACACTGAAGAACAATTACAAATAAAAGTTAGGTTTTGGAAAGAGTAATCAAATTTTGTAGCAAAATGTAGACAAATGTTGTTCTCATACGTGTAAATACATATGTAATGCACTATAAGGGCTTTATCTCATTTGGGAATATGCACATGCAGTCACACACCAGAGACTGCTCTTATAGAAGATATCAATTTCCAAAAGAACATGTAAATCATCATGTAAAAGTGGACTGGGGACCAAACAAAACATAAAATCTTAATATATAGCCCTTCACAGCTTTGCTGAAGTTTTGATAAGTCTGAAATGTGCATTAGTGGGGACACCTATCACTGACTGCTCTCTCTTTAATGATGTCACAGAAAAATAAGCCTAAGAAAATAATAAGAACTACCGTACATTACTTGCCTCCAGTTTTTACTTATCACTGGGAACCATTACCATTTGTACTAGACAAATTTGTAAACAGTGTGATGGAAGTAGTCAGTCCTGCCAGGGAAAAGGAAGAGGAAGCTGTTGTTTGAGATCTCCATCGTACCTCTTAGTATCGTTAAATCTGCCCATGTCATTAGGTGTGTCTGCACAGAGGCACACCCAATGGCATGGGCAGATTTAAAGATGACCTAACTGTGAATTTGAGTAGCTGTATCTGAATGTTAGTCTGAATTTATCACATGCCACACCACTACTAACAACAGATGGTGCAGCTCTTTTGATGCTGAACTATGAATGTAAGGAAAATGCAAATATGACTTCAGTTCTTGATATGAAAGTGAAGATGGAATACTAACCCTTTGTTGTATAACAGGGAAACTGTGGTAGGTATTGTGAGTTTAAAACTTCACAGTAGATTGGGGTTGATGGCTAAAGCTCAAAGTAAAAATAGTTGAGTACTGTCATAATTGTTTGGATTTTTGTGTGATTTCTGCTGAGTAACAGAAGAGGTACTGGTTGTTATACTGTCTGCTGGGAAAAATGTGGTCAGTGGCACCTCTTGGAATTTATTGGAAAAAATTGGCAAAGGAGCCAAGCTATTGGGAGCAAATAACTAGACAGAGAAATGATAATAGAATGGGAAGATGCCAGGAATTTATTTAGACTGCAGGATAGAGATTGCTTTTCCTATCAAAAATTAATATCAGAGTACACTGCAAAGAGAAAGAAATGGGGGGGGGGGTCCTAAACAAAATATCAGCACTGGTAGAGTTTTAGTAGAATCTGGAACAGAAACTGCTGTTAAAAAAGGAATAACTAGTAGAGCATATAAAATATTGCATGATGAATATAAGAATCAATCAGAGGAGGTTAGAAAGGATTTGAAATAGAATGGACAAGCAATTCACAAAAAACAATGAGGGGGGCATATGCATGTCTCCAAAATATGGGATGAAATCTAGAAGATTTAGGATTTTTGCTTAGAAGTGTTTACATAAATATTTTTATACCCCAAGTAGACTCCAGAGAATTTTTTCTCAGGTAGATAGGAAATGTTGGAGGTATGATGGGGAAAGAAAGAGGTAATTGGGAACATATTTTCTGAGATTGTAGTGAGTTGGCAGACTTTAAAGATTCCTTGCAGACTACTATCTCAAAGATACTGGGTGAGTAAATTGGTGTATCCAGAGAAATCATTTTTCTGAGCTATGATACAGAGTCGGAATTGCCTAGACAAAGTAAGGCTTTGATGAGTCTAATTATGATGGCTGTCAAAAAAGCAATTACTAGAAAATGGAAATCAAAGTCTAAACCAACTGTACTAGAAGCAGTGAATATAGTAACAGAGATTTAACAACTGGAATTGGGATCTTTAGAAAAGGGTAGGAGCAAATTACTTAGAAAAAAGTGGAATTGTATGAAAAATACATACAGGGGAGGAATGAGGTTTGAAAGAAGGCAGGATGTGAGTGAGCTATGTAATGTTTGACAACAATTAGGTAGATTATAAGTGATGTATGATGTATAATGTTTGCAACTAATATTATGGCAATATGGTTTGCAATGTATAATCCTTGCAACTAAGATTATGTCAATATGGTTTGTTTTCATTTATATAAATGTATAATTACCTATGTCATAAGTGATAATATAATAAAGATGTTTCTTGTTTAAAAAAAAGGAAAAAAGAAAAATAAAGACTCATTTCATAAACAAAACCAACCTGTGGGAGTCTTGGCCTGTGTGATAATATGTAAAATACAACTAAATTATAGTTAGTGTGATTCTTCATCTTCTTCTTTTAGCTTTTCCTAGTTAGGGGTCGCCACAGCGGATCACCTGTCCGCTCATGATTGGCAGTGGAGTTTTACTGTGTCGAGTTGCCAGCACAGTGCCTAACCTTCCCAATTACAGCTAGTGTGATATGAAACAAAATGCTGTATCAATAGATTTTGTTTACTTGCTGAAGCTGAACAGAGCAGAGAAGTTGCTGACACTGCCTAGATTATTTATAGTTGCTTACAGGGGCTTTAATGCTAATTTGATTTGACTCTGACTGTAAAAAAAGGATTTTGTTGACCCATGTTTGCTTCAGTCATTCCAGAACATGACTGATATTGTTTTGATGGAAACATACTAAACCACAACAAAGTGCGTCATACCTCTGTGTCTGGTTGTAATCATAAGATGATGCTTTGTAAATAAATAGTGATTTACTAGAGTGTGGATTTGATATACAACAATGATTTTAGAAGAGCACAGAGTAATAATGTAAACAGCAAAAACAACATGTTATTCACTTTGCACCAAAAGCAAATACTAATAATAAACAAATTAATTTACATTTGCCTATATTATTTTGAATCCCGTGAAGCACATTGCTAAATAAGATTGTATAGGAACTCCAAAGAAAGCACATTTCAAATATCTTGAAGCAAGCTTCCTGTGGTGTTATTGGTAGTGGAGCCAGATTATAGAATTACAGAATCAGCACATTTACTCGTACTCCACTAATGGAAGCAGACTACCATTACATAACTATGAGAGTTTGATTTTAAACTGCAGGGCACTAGAAAATCTATGGTATACTTTGAAAAAGGACATTAAGAGTAGAACAGTTCAGCTTTAGAGTTGAGTCAAACCTAGGGGTAGGTCGGTGGGATGGTGAATTTAAACAGCTTCTCAGGGCAACCCTCATCTAGAATCATTGTAAGACTAGAACTATGAATACCCCTCGCATGACCATAGAAAAGACAATGAACATTTGCTCTAGAAAGAAGATTTGCACCTGTAGCTGCATAAGTTTGTTTGGTTATTAATTTGACTGTAACAAGCCTACGACTGCAACGCTGGTTCATCTTTTTAGCTGGCAGTCAAATTGTTCAGCTTAGTTCATCCTCAATATGGGCTTCCATTGCAACTTGACCTCCCAGGAAGATAATCGTCTCTTACAATATTAAATAAAGAGAATGCCACCGTAATACAGTATGAGAGCTACAAACAATGTTAGCAGAAAGACCTTGAAGAAGGAAGCACACCAAAAGGCAAGGACTCAGTGTTATGCAATAACTGAAATGCATGTTCCGCATGCCCATCTGGCAACTTAGCACAAAAGATTAGGACTACAAGCTTAAATCTGTAGGCATGAGGTTGGTGTAATTGTGAGAAAGTCATTTAATCAGATGGTGCACCCAGGCCTCCAATAAATATCTAGCCCAAGCCTGTTAACAAAATAAATTAGTAAAATCCTTCACTGACACACATTGTCTTTGAAAGCATATGCACAGCCTCACAAGTGGATTTAGACTGGATCCATATAAATGAAAACTTTATAAATGTGTATAAATTAGTAGGCTTTGCTCATTGCACTGCAAAACAATTTGATGCACCACAATTTTATTTTCAGTTTAACCAATCAAAATAATTTCAGTGGAACTGCTATCATTCTGAAGATGCTGCATTGCTGATTTGTATAGAAGATGGGGGGCTAAGTCAGTGTAGATAAAATAATAATAAACACTATGGTCTTTGGGATTATCAAAAAAATTAAGCACTGTGGATTGAACCCCATCATCCTCAGAGATGGCTCCTGATACAAAACATATTGCTGTTTTGGAATCTAACTTGATTTCAGCCTCTCCTTTTCTAATAACACTCATAACGTGCTATGCGGGTAAAGCACCCTACTGATTACTTGCTGCAGCCCTTTTTGTTAAATTGATAAACTGACAAGAAATATTTTCAGTGAAAAAGATTGCTAATTCTTGTATTTGACTATAATCTGTCAGTTATAATTTCCCTTTCCAGCCCTGATACCCAGAAACCTCAATATGGTCTGGTGAATGTTAGAAGATATAAAGTCAAGTCTGTAACAAAGGAGCTGCATTTGTTGAAAAATCAAGCGAGTTTCCCATGACTCACATGAACCATTACATTTCTAGTGAAAGAAGTTTGGAGGTTTGGGGCTTACAGATATTATCTTTAAAGAGTTGCAAAACACAAAAACGCCAAGCAGGAACAATAGGATGGATTACTCCACAGTAAATAAATGCACCTATTCAGGCCAAATTCAATAAAACCAATACTGGAATTTATTGAAGAGAATTAAACAAATGATAAGCGCTTTTGTCCTGACCACTTCAGAACTTTATCAGATGAATAGAAGGAGTAATCCATCCTACTGTTCCTGCTTGGCGTTTTTGTGCTTTGCAACAGTTTTTTCTTTTTTGTCTTTTTTATCTTTAAAGAATTGCCACATTGTCATAGGTTCATATGTTCATAGGAAGTTACTAAGCTAATGGCATAATAATAACCTATGTTCACTAATTGACCTTGGTTTGATGGTCGTTATTCGCAGAGCAAGTCTATGATCAGCACTGACTGCCCCTGTCCATAAGAGTTATAGGTGCCACCTCTGCTATGAATTTATGGGTCTCCCATCCGATTGTCTAGGTTGCAACTGAATAGGGTTATTAAGGAGTTCTGCTTCACATGAATTGGGAGTTTATTCCAGAGGAGTGGCAATCTATGGAAGATATATCTGTCTCTCCAGCATGTTCTGTTAATGTCACAGGCTAGGTTGAGATCCCTGGAGTGAGTGACTCTTGTCCCATTTGATTTGTGGATGTGCAGCACTTCCATTAGGCAGGGTCAGAGACAGTTCTGTAGGCCAGACACAGGTCACCTCTCAGCAGCCTGTAGGATACAAAGTACAGAGACAGGGCTTTCAGTCTTTCCATGCAGGTTATGTTTGGAGGCCCTGAACTTTCTTGGTGAGAAACCTCTGTAGTCTCTCCAGCTGCTGCAGTTATCTTGTGAGGTATATGCAAAAGACAGCATTGTACTCTATTAGTGGTCTGATGATGGTTGAGTACTGAGGAGTTATAACATCTTTAATCTTGGATGCGATGCCCTTATTTAGGAGATGCACAACATAGAAGGCTTTCCTTACTACTGTGGACTCAAGATGATCAGCATTTAGATTACTATCAACCTGTGTTCCCAAATCTCATGCTACTGGATTTGAGCTTAGGGAGGTGCTGTCAATACTGTAATTTGCAGGGACTTTGCCAAAGGGAATAATGTGTTTAGTTTTAGTCCATGGCTTTGGCACCAATCATTTATCTCTGTTAGCCCTTTTTGTAATATGTTAACATAATTTGGGGACTCAATGATTGCACCCAGTTTGCAATCATCAATGAACTTGGTAAGCCAAAGGCCATCTACTTTCAACTGGACATCCAAGAACATCTGTGTGTGTTTATATAATTGAGGGATATTGTCACTTCCTGTATAACTTTACACTGATGACGCCTATATGGTGAAACCGGTTTGTTGCCGAGTTCTGTCTGGAGCCATCATTTTGTGCACTGAAGTGTATTTGTTCACTGTGTTATTAAAGCTGAATCCTTAGCTGAATTGAATGGTTTATTCACCATGGAATGTTATTTTGAAGCAAGCTGGTGTTGGGGAATCTGTTGAAGTGACTATTGACTGTCTGTGCACACCTTTGCTTTGGGGTAGCCGTTGGTTCGTGCATGACTTATGGGGATATCTATTGTGGTTCGTGAGTGCTGACCAAGGTTTTCTTTCTTATTTCAACACATTTTTGTGGAATAGAATTTTGTTTGTGATGATGGCTACAGGATTTGATTTACGCACACTTTTGGATAATTTGGGCTCTGATAAGAATGATGTTACAATGTTTGGGGGAAGTGGAAATACGGCAGTGAGATTAGATAACGTCCCTGAAATGGATATTTGCCTGACTATTCCAAGAAGTTTAGAAGCTATATATGGCATATTAAACTTCTAAAGGCGTATTTGAATGCAGATATCGTACCTAGAGGCCACTGTGTATACTTGGAACCAGGAGTGGGAAATGAAGACATGTCATTCATCAGGAGATGGTGTGATGTTCAAAAGGTAACTTCAAAGATTATTTTGGAACTTTTGATAGAATATTATGATAAATATTTGGGGCCTTTGACTGATGAAGTGAATACTTATTATGAAGAAATACAACGGTTTTCATCGAAAGTGAACTTTCCAACTAGAAATAATAAATATTTGCAAGAAATGGATGAGTTTGAGAAAGATTTGCGGGCATGTAAACTTAAAATATATGCCAGGGACATTAATGACTATAAAACTGACTCTATGTATACATGGAAACATAAAAAATGATTGGTTCAATTTTCAGATTTTAAAAATGATAAAATGGGAGTAGTTAAAAGGAAAAGAGTGTGCTCTATTTTGAGAAAACCAAGTGTGAGAATTTTTGATGGTGATTCCAGTACATCTGAATTCTCATTGAATATAACAGATACTGATGTGGAGAATGTGGATAGTGTTGAAAGCCTGTCACCTGTTCAGAAATGAAGTAAAGGCCCTTTAGACGTGGAGGAAGAAAGCATAAGTACAGGCAACATGCAAAATACCTTCAGGCAGATGTTGGAAGTGCAAAGCGAACTACAATAGATGATACATGTGACGAAAATAATTTAATAGTCAATTTAACATCTTATACCCCTAGTAAAGATGAAACTGATGTGCTAAATAAAGGTTTAAGCTATGTACCTGCATTTTATATTTCACATGTTTCTGTGGTGTCTGATGTGAAAAGTATTTGCTGTAATTTAAACCTGAAATTTTATTACAGTGATAAGCCTGGAAATGTAGTAGAACCTACTTTTAAAATTAAAAAAATCTATTTTTCAACCTGCCTACCACCCAGCTGTACAGCTATTTGAGAAATGTATTTTACGTGATTTACATTTAAATCAAAATTATATCTTTAGAAATGTTAGTGTCAATTTGACATTTGATCAAAGGGCAGCTTTACAGAGTTTACAGGATAATGATAGTCTGGTGGTGGTAAAAGCAGATAAGGGAGAGGATCTAGTATTGTGGGAATCTACTAATTATGATGGTGAAGTTATGAGACAATTGAATGACTTCACATCTTATATAAGACTACCATTTGATCCACGGCAGGGTTTTACATTTACAGTGGATAACTTTCTGGATGAAGCAGTCTTGAATGGTATGTTAGCTAAGGAACTAAGTGAACAGTTAAAGGTAGAGGACCCAGAACCATCTTATTTTTATATGTTGCCCAAAATTCATAAAACTGTAGTTAATACCCCTGGAAGACCAATAGTTTAAAGTAACAGCTCTTTGACTGAACTTTTGTCTAAGTATTTGGAAAAACAATTGAAACCATTATTGCCCTTGGTGTGAGCTAGGATTAAGGACAGTAATGAATTTGTAAAACTTATGGATGATATCCAAGTACCAGTATATGCATATTTATGTACACTGGATGTTCAGTCATTATACACAAGTATTCCACATGAAGGTGGAGTAAGAGCTGTGAAATATTGGGCAGAAAGGTCAGGACTATATAGTGACCATATCTCTCAACCTGGAAACATCAAACATCTGGACAAGGCCCTTGAAAAATAGGTACAAATCTGTACGCTGTTTAACATAAAATTTGCATATATAATTATGTAATCCCATCCACTCCACTGGAATTGTGGGATACCAACTTTCAAATGCAAACTGAAGAACAGACAACCAAAATATAGCACCAAAGCCCCCCCTGTAGCCATTCCAATGTCCCATTACCTGGCTATTTCATCCCATTTACCATAAACACCAATGTGTGCATACTGCTTTACTTCTACAATGATTTGGATTTTATTTTTACACTTTATAGCACAATGCACAAACACCAATAGATCTCTGTTAAACAAAGCAATACTGTCTCACAATGAAAATAGAGTTGGCATTAAAACTTCTCTGCTCTTGAAACTCACATTCATTAAAATAGCATTGAAATCTACACCACATCCAAAGAAAATGCATCTGGCCAGTGGTGGATAAAGATTACCTTTGTGCTGTTTTCAAATCATTATCCCCTTGCACACAAAACAAGAAACATACATGTGTTCTTTGATACACCTTCCTGACTTTAGTAAATTATATTCCTTGTATAATACAGCACACTTGTTATACAGAGCACATTTTAAATTTATTGTTTGAACATTTTTTCAGTAGGCAATAAAACAAAATGCATGAATCAGTAATGACAAAACTGCCCAGTTCAGAACATTTCCATCATAAAAGTCTACTTACACACACACACACACACACACACACACACACACACACACACACACACACACACACACACACACACACACACACACACACACACACACACACACACACACACACACATACACACACACGCAATATATGTATATATATATATATATATATATATATATATATATATATATATATATATAAAAATAGAACAACATTAGTGTAAGGCATAGGCATTTTACACAGCTTCTTGCATTCATTTTCAATAAAATTTTTTTTGGGGGGGGGGGCAAAAGGCCAAAAACCAGGGACACATTTTAAATATTGCTTATATAATTTTGGAAAGTTGCTAGAATAAAATGTTGTGTTACCACCATGCATTTCACTGGCAAGGTTTGAACCCAGACGCTGTGCACTACAGTCAGAGCAACATGACATTATGCCAAATAAGCAACTTGTTTCATGAAGGATAGGAAGACTGAAACTTAAATGGTTATCATTTAGTGAATTCAGTTCTCACTCTCACCATAGTTCTCAACCTCTTATCACAAAAAACCTAGACAAGCCAATAATGGGGGAATACAGCCCCATTAGGGACACATTTCAAATAGCAATTTTATAAACTTAGAACATTATATTCCTTGTATAATAAGTAATGACAAAACTGCCCAATTCAAAACATTTCCATCATAAAAGTTTACACACAGACACACATTACCACACACACACACTCACTCTGAACTTAAATATACCAACTGCAAGGATGCACAAACACGAAAAAGGGCGAGATCTCCCAAAAGAAGGGAATCACTGCTGACACACACTCAAAAACACACTGGCAGTATTTTCTATGGAAAACAGCAACTGTGGAGTTCAAAGACTACTGCTGAGCAAGCCAGATGGGTCGAATCAGCTAGTATTTTGTATGTTCCTTTCTTGCTCTTGTAAAAAAAACTATTTTATATATATATATATATATATATATATATATAGATATATATATATATTATATTATTGTTATTATATTATTATTATATATTAGACTATTATTTTCATAGATTATTGTTTGTAGACGAAGTGGCTTAACCACAGTGCTCAGATTATTATGACTTCTTGCCCAGATTTTGGAATGGAACTACCCTGTTGGTCTCCTGATCACAGCTAAGAAGTGTGAATTGATGGCCAGTTCATTCATCATAATTTCTAGGCAGATCGCTAGCGAGGAGGAGGAGGAGTGGCACATGTCCTTAAAGTTATCTCTAGATGGTGCCTTGGAAAATGTTTTAGTGGTTTATCACTACAAAGGCAAATCTGGTGGTATGTCAGAGGTGGCTTTGATGGCATGCATGAGAAATGAGAAAGACAAAACCAATTGCTGTGCACGTGGGAGATGCACGGCCGGGTAATAGCATAAAGAAACACAGTTGGCCAGCAAGATTAGCAGTCAAACGTACAGCAAAAAGATAGTGAATAAACTGACTTTATTAATGAAAATAAAAAAACAGACCGGTTTCGGCACCAGAATTTACTCACATACGGTATCCTACTGGCTGTTGGTTAGCAATCTAAATCAACCTATGTTCCCACATTAATAATTCAAAAAATGCATTATACACTGGACAAAACAGCTGCAGATGTAAAAAAAAATACAAAGGTATATGAATAACAATGTCCCATTAATTGAAAATGTCTCAGATTCTCGACCAGGTTGAGTTGTGTCGTCCTTCAGCAAAAACCATGTCCATGAAAAAGTTTTCGAGGTGAAAGTCCTATCCTATATTGGTGCTTTGTGAATCAAACAAGGTCCAAGAAAAAAACACACCCAAGTACAAGCATTCACATGCCCCTCTAGCACAATGTCAAAAAAAACGATATATGCTTTACACAAAGTATATAAAAATGATAGATGTTAAATACAAAGTTTATGTCCTATACCAATACTTTGCGAATCAGATGGGGTCCAAAAGAACCACCTGTGTATAAGCATTCACATATCCCTATAGCACCATGCCAAGTAAACAAATAAATGCCCTACATACACAAAATATATAATAAGTAATGATAGATAATAAATGGATGATAAGTACAAGGTGTGTATACACAAGGGCTGAAGCTATTGCCCCCAAAAACTTAGTCCCAAAGTAATGTTGAATACTGTCCCACGCTGTTCAGTGAAAGAAATGTCACTCACATCCACCATATCAAGCCCGTATTGAATACCATATTATCCGAGCCAACAGTACCAACAGAAAAGTGTCAATGAAGACAAAGTCAGCACGTGTAGTAAATACCTGCTAGACCTTAATCGCAAACAACATATATATACACCGTCTACGTAGAGATGTGCCAAATAAGTGGAAAATTCACTTCCATGCCTTGGATATAATACTCCACCAATTCGTAGGCGCAAAAGATTTGAACACTGTCCCAAACAGGATGTGTATACACTATCTGCATGAAAAAGCATCACAAACTTGTGGGAAATTTTCCTCGATGTATCAAGTAAAATAATCCACCAGTTCGTAGGCCCGAATTTCAAAAGAACGCTACTGTCATCATAGTACGCCACAGTCCCAAGGTAAATTAGCGAAACAGCAACCCCCAATATTAGGAAAAACGTCTGTAACTCCAAAAATAAAACACTGTCATAAATCCAGCAATATATGTGCTGGACAACTAAGTAGTCTGTAGCACTATCAGGAGAGGATTCCTCTTCATAAAAAAATGGCGGATCAACTGCTGGTCCCACAGCACAGCCCAAGAATCAAGACAAAACCAATTGCTGTGCACGTGGGAGATGCACGGCCGGGTAATACCATAAAGAAACACAGTTGTCCAGCAAGATTAGCAGTCAAACGTACAGCCAAAAAGATAGTGAATAAACTGACTTTATTAATGAAAATAAAAAACAGACCGGTTTCGGCACCAGAATTTACTCACATACGGTATCCTACTGGCTGTTGGTTAGCAATCTAAATCAACCTATGTTCCCACATTATTAATTCAAAAAATGTGTTATACACTGGACAAAACAGCTGCAGATGTAAAACAAAAATACAAAGGTATATGAATAACAATGTCCCATTAATTGAAAATGTCTCAGATTCTCGACCAGGTTGAGTTGTGTCGTCCTTCAGCAAAAACCATGTCCATGAAAAAGATTGCTAACCAACAGCCAGTAGGATACCGTATGTGAGTAAATTCTGGTGCCGAAACTGGTCTGTTTTTTATTTTCATTAATAAAGTCAGTTTATTCACTATCTTTTTTGCTGTACGTTTGACTGCTAATCTTGCTGGCCAACTGTGTTTCTTTATGCATGAAAAATGATCATCCAAAATACTTTCATATACTGTCAATGTTTAATACATATTAAGTCCATTGTAAATCAACCCTAGCTACTCCAAAAGTTGTGACACTACCTCCCTTGACATTTTAGCTACAATTCCTCAGTAATAAGTAAGCTTGAATGCTTTTGTGGTGGTTGAGGTGGCATTTTTTTGTACAAATATGATTTGCGGTTTCATGATTTGGGAAGGTGCTACTAGCTGCTTTACACATATGATACTTTTCAAATGTAGTTATGCAGTGTAACAGCTGGATGTGGCATTAAATGAAATAAAGGCTCAAAGTCAGTGTGAATATAAGCCTATCAGCATCATGGCTATCAATGACATTTTATGTACTAAATACAATGGCTGGCAGAAATATAAAAATGGGATTGATTTGTGCTGTGGATGTATATTCTGTTCGGAGCATTATGAGACACAGTTGGAAAGTGTTAGGAAATACAGAAGATTCTAATGCAGGAGGGTTCCATACTTTGTTTTTTTTAGCATGAGAGGATTTTTTCTTCAAAAGCTTGTTTGAGTCAGTCAGAATGAACAATACAAGTGTAGTATTTAACAAGAGAAGAGTTATATATGAGCTTGGATTGTACCGCTAGTACAGATACTTGTCAAACAACATTTATTTTGCTGATATCAGACACACACACAGAATCTTGTCAGCTTTCATAACTCACTTTCTCTCTCCAATTGCTCACACACACACTCTTCACCTTTCAAACCTGCATTCACTCACTTTCTCTCTCCAATCGCTTACACACACACACACACACACACACACACACACACACACACACACACACACACACACACACACACACACTCTTCACCTTTCAAACCTGCATTCACTCACTTTCTCTCTCTGATCGCTCACACACACACACACACACACACACACACACACACACTCTTCACCTTTCAAACCTGTATTCATTCACTTTCTCTCTCCGATTGCTCACACACACACACTCTTCACCTTTCAAACCTGCATTCACTCACTTTCGCTCTCCAATCGCTCACACACACACTCTTCACCTTTCAAACCTGCATTCACTCACTTTCTCTCTCTGATCGATCACACACACACACTCTTCACCTTTCAAACCTGCATTCATTCACTTTCTCTCTCCGATCGCTCACACACACACACTCTTCACCTTTCAAACCTGCATTCACTCACTTTCTCTCTCCAATCGCTCACACACACACACTCTTCACCTTTCAAACCTGCATTCACTCACTTTCTCTCTCCGATCGCTCACACACACACACTCTTCACCTTTCAAACCTGCATTCATTCACTTTCTCTCTCCGATCGCTCACACACTCTTCACCTTTCAAACCTGCATTCACTCACTTTCTCTCTCCGATCGCTCACACACACTCTTCACCTTTCAAACCTCACTTTCTCTCTCCGATCACTCACACACACACACACTCTTCACCTTTCAATCAAACCTGCATTCACTCACTTTCTCTCTCCGATCGCTCACACACACACACTCTCCACCTTTCAAACCTGCATTCACTCGCTTTCTCTCTCCGATCGCATACACACATTTCATTTACCTTAAAGCAAAGCAAGCTGTGTGGCAACTCCCGTTCTGCCTGGAAAACTCTGCAGTTATACGGTAGAAGTCCGTTGAGCTTAAATCCAAAACGGCAGTCCCAGTATTCAAACAGACGTGCTCCCACACTTGCACGTCCCTTGAACTTAATTCCGACAGGCTGACGGAGCTGACATCATTGCGCACATGATGACATCAGCTCCAAAAGCGTGAAAAATGAAAAAGTCTAAAAAAAATAGATGAAAAATAGGGAAATGAAGGGGTGCCACTCGGGAATCGTGGCACCCCATTATTGGGACCCCAAAACTCGGTAAAAACCGAGTAATTTGGGATGGTTGGAAGGTCTGATAGTGACATACAGATTGAAAATTTATTTCAATCATTGGGGTTAATTTTGGAACATAATGCCTTTTTCTACAAGAATGATTGGTATCTACAAATTAAAGGTACAGCTATGGGAACTAATTTTGCACCCATATATGCAGATTTATTCATGGGCTTTTTGGAAGCCAAATTGATATACCATGATGGAAATCAGTATAAACAGTTTATAAATATGTGGCGTAGATTTTTAGACAACTGTTGGTGTATATGGGAAGGATCTATGGAAACATGGCATGAATTTGTTGCTTACTTAAACATGAATAGTTTGGGTATTAAGTTTGTTGGAAAAATTCAGTCATTTAATACTAATTTTTTTGGATGTGAACATTTCCAAATTAATAGATGGTACAATGGCTATAAGTTTATTTAGGAAGCCATTTACAAAAAATTCCATATTAGATGCCAACAGTTGCCTTCCACCTCATGTTAAAAATAATATACCGAAGGCACAATTCTTGAGATTAAGACGTTTGTGTAGTACTAACCAATGCTTTGAGGAAGAAGCTAATAAAATGGAGTGCAGATTTAAAAAAAGGGGATATGCTAAAGATTTAATTTCTAAAGCTCATGAATTTACTAATAAACAGGAGAGAAAAAATCTGTTGAAATCTAATAATGAAGGTGGGGAAGATAAGACTGAAACACAGAGGTTAAGATTTATCACTACTTCTGGATCAAATACATTTAAGATTAAAGGAATAATCCGGAAATATTGGTCAGTTTTGAAGTCTGACCCCTTTTTTGAGAATTTACTTGATGAACAATGCCAGTTTGGCTATAGATGAGGAAGAAATATAGGTGAATATTTAAATAAATACAAAAAAAGTTCCTTTATGAGACAAATGTCAAAAAGTGCAATATTAAGGGGTAGTAATTTTTGTGGAAACTGTGTTTATTGTGAAGTGATATCCAGAACTAAATCTTTCACATCGGTTAACACTATGAAGGTATTTGATATTAAGACTTTGATTAGACGTAACACAGATTGAGTAATATACATGGCAGTATGTAAATGTGGAGCATTTTATGTGGGGCAAACGTTGAGGCCTTTAAAACAAAGAATGGCTACACACATTAGTGATATTAATTGTAAAACGGTGCGTAGCGTATTATATAAGCATTATTCAGAACATGCTGGGGCACATTTTATTTTTGTGGGTATAGATAGAGTTCATGGTGATAGGCTATCTATAATGAAAAAACACAACATTTTAGATAGGAAATAAAAAACTTGGATACTTAAACTATGGGCATTATATAAACCAGGATTAAATAAAAATCTGTAATCGTTATGAATATTATGTGTTTCTATAATATTGGGGTTATTTCTAGGGGAAATTGGTCACTGTTGTTTTAAATGGATTACATGTGTGTTTATATAATTGAGGGATATTGTCACTTCCTGTATAACTTTACACTGATGACGCCATATATGGTGAAACCGGATTGTTTCTGAGTTCTATCTGGAGCCATCATTTTGTGCACTGAAATGTATTTGTTCACTGTGTTATTAAAGCTGAACCCTTAGCTAAATGGAGTAGTTTATTCACCATGGAATGTTATTTTGAAGCAAGCTGGTGCTGGGGAATCTGCACACATAAAAAATGGTTGTCATTCAGAATGGTGACCAGTCAAAATATTGACAGTTCAGAAATATAGACATTGGTATGTGGGTTGGTCTTAGGGCTGGGCGTATGTTTCTCTGAGTGTTGGTGGATTAGGGTTAGGGTAAGGGTTAGGCAAGGGTATAGCTTTAGCATTGTTCATGTTTAGAGGCAGGTTTAGGGTTAGCATGCACTGTTACAGTGGTGCAGGGGGCCAGAAGTATGGTAACCCCAACTGTAAGCCTGCTCTTACCCCTAACCTGTCCTTGCACTTTACTTTACAAAAATCCTTCCACATCTGTATCACTATGCAGGCAAACCATGTTCTGTGGTATTGAAATAGTTTAGTTTTTTTGTTGTTGTTTTGTTTCATTTTAGTGTAGTTTTAGTGTAAATGATTCAGAGTTGTGGAGTGTTTGCCTGCTTTTTGTTGTAAATTTAATGCAGATGTTATCTCTATTGAGTGCCTGCATTATTATGTGCCAGCATTATTAGCTGTCCATATCTTGTTGTCAGTATTGTGAGTGTCTATATTTTGATGTGGCAACATTTTGAACTATACTTATGTATATCACTATATCCATAGCTATCTGTCTATCTATCTATCTATATATATATATATATATATATATATATATATATATATATATATATATATATATACACACGCACACACACACACACACACACACACACACACACACACACACACACACACACACACACACACACACACACACAAACACACATGTCTATAACCTCAAAATGCATTAAATCGAGGCACTCCTTAAAATGGAGAACATAGACATCTCTGCAGTGACAGAGACCTGGTCCAAGGCTCCAGAGAGCACCCCTGCATTACCAGACTATAAATCATACCACACCTTTTGGTCAATGAACCTGGACCAAAACACTAAAGTTGGAGGCATGTCCATATTCATTAAGGATATCCACACCTCCAGGCTAGTTGCACAGCATAATGCATCCAAGATTATCCAAGTGCAACTAACTCTGGGCAAGACCACAATCCAAATTGTAACTTGCTACAGATCCCCTACCATGCCCCAGGATTCCCACTCCTCATTTCTTGATACACTGGAAAATATTAGGGTACAACCCAACACCCTAATAATAGGTGATTTCAACTACCACACCATTAACTGGGAAAACTACTCATGTACCAACTCTTTTGCTCAAAGTTTTCTGGAATTCATAAATTTCATTGTCTTGGATCAACTTATCCACACCCCCACCAGGGGCAGCAATATCCTAGACCTAGTCAATACCAACATGGGTGACTGGTGTTCCACACCAGAGGTCAATTCCTTGTTGGTCAGATCCGACCACAAACTAATCAGCCTAGACATCCACATCCCGCCCCTACCCCCCATTTGGGAAACCACCGTAAAAAAATTCTCCAAAGCCAACTTCATGCTTCTTAAGACAGAAGTGGCAAACTTCACAACACCCATGCAGACAGACAATAGAGGTACGACTGCTGAGTCCTACACAAATGAACTTTATAAGCACTTACATGAGTGCATGGATCGTGCTATCCTTAACAGAGCCAATATACTATCCTCCAAATAAAGGAAGCCAATCTGGTGGTCCCCTGCCATAAACAAACTCTAAAACAGAAGAAAGAAACTGCTGCAAAAAAGAGTAAAATCCCATGACTGGAAGAACTTCCTGGTCAGCCTCAGTAAGAAGCTGAGATCCCTCATAAAATCCTCCAAAGTTAGTTATGAAAACAAAATCGCCACTGATTCTAAAGACTACCACAAAGCATTCTATAGCTATGTTAAGAATCTCAATGGCAACACTCAGATCTGCTCTGAGTAACAGCACAATGACACTAAATTTACTGAACCAACTGATATTGCCAACATCCTGGCAGATAGGTTCAGTGCTAACTTTACCCCCCCTCACCCCCTCACCCACTAAGGTATCTCTATACCAGAAGAATGCAAAGTTCCTGTAATCATGGCTGGACAGGTAAAAACCACACTCTACAAAGCCAAGAACACAGCATCCATGGGACTTGACAACATCCCAGGCTGTGTTCTACATGAACTACAGAATGAACTGGCACCCCACCTAAGCACCATGTTCAATCATAGCCTCACCTCAGGCTTTTTGCTCACTGAATGATGCACAGCGATGGTTATCCCACTCCACAAAGGGGAAGCCACCATGGACCCCTGGAACTACCACCCCATTAACCTAACAAGCCTGGTCTGCAAAGCCATGGAATGTATCATCATGGAACTTATAAACAAAGACATTGGTAAGCTCCAAACTCTGGACCCCACCCAGTTCGGGTTTGTAAAAGGCAGATCATGTCGCCTAAACCTGATAGACTTCATTGAAGCAGTCACCAAAGCCGTAGATGAGGGTAAGGTGGTTCACACAGCCTATCTATATCTCACCAAGGCTTTTGATACCATCCCTCACTCTGGAATTATAGATAAACTCACTAAGCTAGGTATAAATCCCTATGTCACAAGATGGGTTGCCAACTGGCTCACTGACAGAACCCACACTGTCAAAGTAGCAGACTCTAAATCCGACTTCAGACCAGTGACAAGTGGAGTACCACAGGGTTCAGTCCTGGGTCCTCTCCTGTTTGGTATCTACTTTTCTGAAGTACAGGCTAACACAGAAGGTCTTTGGCTAATGAAGTTTGCAGATGACTGCAAACTAGGAGCCATAATTGAAACTCCTAATGATGTGGACATCCTACAAAAGGGCCTCACTGAGACAGCTGCCTGGTGTCAAAGCCATGGCCTCAAGCTCAATGCCAGAAAGTGCATTGTCATCCCTTTTGGTAAAAACTCTGTACCCATGAACTACCACATAGGTGGTAGTCTACTTAATACCAAAGGTGTGATAAGAGACCTTGGGACACAGATGGACTTTAGTCTCTCTTTTGATAATCACATCACCACAGTAGTCAGGAAATCCTTCTACGTGGCACACCTCATCACAAAAGGTTTCTCATCCAGGAAAAAAGAAGTCATTGTTCCCCTCTTCCCGTCACTCATTAGACCCATTATAGAGTACAATGCCTCTTTTGGTATGCACCTCACAAGACATCTGCAACAACTGGAAAGGCCACATAAATATCTCACAAAGAGGATTACTGGCCTCAAACCCATGCCCTATGCAGACCGTCTCAAAAAACGTCAGCTTTACTCTGTCGCATATCGCCTACTCAGAGGCAATCTCTGCCTAACATACAAAGCTATGTCAAACCCAGAGCTGTTGGACATGCTCCACTGAAAGAAATCTCAGTCCCTCCGAGCTACACGCACTAGGGACCTAAACCTTGTCATCACAATAAACAGAACATGCTGGAGGGATAGATTCCTGTCCCAGAGACTTCCCATACTCTGGAACAAACTACCTATCTATATCAAACAAAGCCATCATTAGCACTCTTCAAAAAAATCTTGATGATTGGATGGGAAATAGGAAATTCATCTGGGGATCACCTCTGTGGCTCTGCTCAACAGGGGCACAGGAAAATAATTATCTTGGGTGGCGAAAACCAGGGTACCTTTTTGGCTAGGCTTGTATAGGCCGTAGCCTACTACCTACCTATGAACCTATGAACCTATATCTTTGTCTGTCTGTTTGCCTATCTATCTATAATAGACCACAGGTAAAACTGGTAATTGTGGGCAACAAAGCTGCTGCCTGGGAATCCTAAAAAATCAGGAGAAAAAAAACATGCACTGTAGACAAGCTCAGTTGAGACTTCAGAGTTATCAAGCAATTCTAACTTCTTTAGAAGTCAAAACTCCTTTAAAGTTGTAATTGCTTGATTTCTCTGAAGTCTCAACTATGATTGTGTATGATGCATGGTTCTTTTTTCCTGATTTATTTAGAATTCTCAGCCAACAGTTTTGTTGCTCAAAAGTACCAGTTTTCCCTGTGGTCTATTGTTTCTTCTTATGGGAGGCAGACATCTTACCCCTCTAAGGCTGGAAAACTATTTTGCCTCAATACTGTGAGGGTGTGTGTGTGTGTGTGTGTGTGTGTGTGTGTGTGTGTGTGTGTGTGTGTGTGTGTGTGTGTGCGTGTGCGTGTGTGTGTGTGTGTGTGTGTGTGTGTGTGTGTGTATGTGTGTGCGTGTCGGTGTAAGTGTGCATGTCTTGTTTAGTGGTACTGCTAGGAAAAGGGTGTTTAGTACATAAGGAAAGTATGACTTAGTTTCAGTGATATGTATTCATGATGAATAGCAATATACTTACAGGCAACCTTGTTAAGAGGACAGAGAAATGGCAGAATCATTGCAAGGGGCGGGAGAAATGCTGCTGCTACTCTACATGGTCTTAGTAGGCTTCACTTTTGTAATGGATATGGTGATAGAAGCCTTGCGGGTTAATAAGAGGAGGAAGGTTGTTGTTGTTTGTCTTTCGGCTTTTCCCGGTAAGGGGTTGCCACAGCGGAACTCCGGTCCACTAATGATTGGCAGTAGATTTTTCCGAAATGCCGAGGTGCCAGCTCGACGCCCAACCTTCAACAAATAAGAGGAGGAAGGTGACAGGGCATAAAGAAAGGTAACCATAATGATGGAAGGTGTACAACGACTGAGCAAACAGGCAAGACTAAAGGTACTGGGTAGGTTTACACTGGAGGAATACTTTAAGCTGACATGAGAAGGATCTATCGCTTGGTAAGGATGGTGACCATTCGGAATGTTGCAAGAGAGACA
Organism: Protopterus annectens; assembly: GCF_019279795.1. Taxonomy (NCBI): domain Eukaryota; kingdom Metazoa; phylum Chordata; order Ceratodontiformes; family Protopteridae; genus Protopterus; species Protopterus annectens. Next base: position 452,692,896 of record NC_056730.1, read on the forward strand.
TGTGGGCAGCAAGGCAATAGAAAGAGCCAAGAGGGCATATGTCAAGTGAAAGGGAAACAAGATGGTGATGGGACAACTACAAGGTACTAGTTACATTAATAGTCTAATGTGGCTTCTGGTCTTCTACAGTCAACACAATGATCTGTTCATATTAAGTTCTCTAGTAATGCAATGAATCTATCTCTCTTTCGATCTGTGCATCTCTGTGTGTCTTTCATCCATATTTTTTCTAAATTACTTATTTCATTTGTAATTTTAGGGTTATAATTTAAACTTTGTGCAAACTTCCATTACTGGACTCATAAATTTATTTATTTAACATTTGTTTACCAGGGAAGTCCGACTGGGCAAATTTGCCCATTTTCAGCAGAGGCCCAGGGAGCAAAACTCCACATAATAATAACATAACAGTCAGTATTTTAAACAATACTGAAACAATCAGAGAAATGATAGTAATAAATCACATAACAACATATTATCACAGTTCAAGTTAGTAATAAAATTAACAGGATCACTTAGTAACACATATTTTGACAGTTACACTTCTTAACAGTGGAGTAGTGTCTCAGAGATACACTAGCTTAATACATGATAGAGTAGTGTCTCAGAGATGCCTGTTTGGTAATGTAAATTGTTATACTTAATGTTGATATACTTATAATCACATGGGATCAGTAAGCAATAGAGATATACTGAAAGTGAAAAGTATTGAGAGAGAGGGTGAGGAGAGGAGATATGGGTTCAGCCTGGTGAGGAGCAGGAGCATAACCAGTTGTCATTTAGGTGGGACTTTAGCAGTTTTTTGAAGTGAGATAGTTTGCTGTGTTTCATATGTTTTGGGGGGTGGAGTTCCATGATATAGTTACTTAGTTAGTATATAGTGAGTTTCCAAAGCTATTGCTGAATTTTGTAACTTCAAGTAGTTTTTTTTTGAGGATTGTACAGTCCTGCTATTGAGGTGGGTTTGTAGGGATGGACATTTGTGGGGTATATAAACTATGGAATGGGCTATGGTAAGTTGGTTTAGGGTTAGTAGGTTGGGCAGCTCTAGCCATTTGAGTTGTTTCAGAGCAAGACAATGATGGGTTATGTGGGGCAGCAAACCTAGCCATCTTATGGTAGCATGATTCAAGTTTGCTTAAGTCTGATTTTTTGAGCTTAGTAAATATAGGGGAGGAGTATATTAAAGTGGATAGTAGGTGGGTCCTGGCAATAGCTTGTCTGGAAGAGTTTGTTAAGAAAGGTTTTAATCTGTAAAGGGAAACTAATTTAGTGTGGGACTTTTGATGGCTTGAGATATATGTTTATCAAATTTTAATTTATCATGTAGAATGATACCTAGTAGCTTGGTTTCTGAGGTGGGTTTAATTAGAGTGTGATTGGATGAAATGATTGTAAAGTCATGGTGGGGGGAGTTTGTTTTGTGACATTGATTAGGGAACAGCATTAGTTTGGTTTTGTTGGGATTAAGGATGAGCTGGTATTTTTCTAAGAAAGACTCTATGGCAATAAAAGATTTAGGAGTATTGTCTTGTAGCTGTTTTAGGGTAGGTGCGGTGCAGGTGACAGCGGAGTCATCTGCATATTGTATGATGGCATCAAGGTTAGCAGCTTTGTGTAGGTTATTGGTCCGAACTGTGAAGAGCAGAGGCCCAAGAATTGAGCCTTGTGGAAAACCTACTGTAATGGTAGGTGGGGAGGAGAGGTCATCTTGCCATCTGACTGATTGATAGCATACAGATAAGTAATTTTGGAAAAAAATGAGCATTTCCAGATATGTTGAGTGATGCAAGTTCATGGGACACTGTGTCAAATGCCCTTGGCATGTCGAGAAATATTGAGGCAACCATTTAGCTATTGTTTTTTAGCTGGTTGACAGTACTGGTAAATTTGAGAAGTTCCATTGTGGTACTATGGCTTTGACGAAATCCGTGTTTTGCGTGGGAAAGGAGCTTAGTAGATAGTAGCTGTTGCATCAGTTGAGAGTGGATGCACTTTTCTAAGATTTTAGAAAGAGGGGATGGTATACATATTGACCTATAGTTAGATAGTTCTAGTGAGGAGCCTCCTTTGTGGAGTGAGATTACATAAAATGTTTTTTCAGATTTTAGATACATACTGTTTGGTGACAGATCTATTGATCAGTATTGAAACTGGGTAGCAGATGACATCAGCTGCTAATTTGAGGTAGTCGTTTGGCAGCTTGGTGGCAAGGGTTGTGGGTTTCAGTTGGCTTAGCAATTTCTTTATGGCACTTATTTGGATGGGTTTAAGAGAGAGAGAGAGAGAGAGAGGTAGGTGAATCGGTGATAGGAGGGAGGGTGATTTGTTGCAGCCTACTTTTATTTTATGAAAAATGAGTTAAAGTGGGATGCTATGCTTTCTTCTTTGTGTGTTAAATAATCATTATTCTAAAATGGAAATAATACAGTTATTCCTATGATTTAAACAGACTAGACACCTTGTTTTGCCTTCACTTTTCATGCTAAAGTGTGTAGCAGCCATGTTTTTCTTATTTTACCAGTTGCACATGTGGGAAGGACTTTAAGACCACTGTACAAAAAGAGTTCAGTTTTCTCCCTGACAGTTTAAAACTACTGCAAACATTCTCCCCCACTCTGGAATTATAGATAAACACACTAAACTAGGTATAAATCCCTATGCCACAAGATGGGTTGCCAACTGGCTCACTGACAGAACCCATACTGTGAAAGTAGCAGACTCTAAATTTGACTTCAGACCAGTGACAAGTGGAGTACCACAGGGTTCATTCCTGGGTCCTCTCCTGTTTGGTATCTACTTTTCTGAAGTACAGGCTAACACATAAGGTCTTTGGCTAATGAAGTTTGCAGATGACTGCAAACTAGGAGCCATAATTGAAACTCCTAATGATGTGGACATCCTACAAAAGGGCCTCACTGAGACAGCTGCCTGGTGTCAAAGCCATGGCCTCAAGCTCAATGCCAAAAAGTGTATTGTCATCCCCTTTGATAAAGACCCATGAGCTACCACATAGGTGGTAGCCTACTTAACACTGAAAGTGTGATAAGAGACCTTGGGACACAGGTGGACAGTAGTCTCTCTTTTGATAATCACATCACCACAGTAGTCAGGAAATCCTTCTACATGGAAGCCACATCAAAACTTCGAACCTCATATGTTCAACAACATATGAGCGAAGTTTGAAACATCGAAAATATAATAACAAATTAAAAAAAAACTTACCTCAACGCTCTGAGCAGGGGGGCAAGCCCCTCTTGCACCCCCCACATGTGAGGCTGTGCCCCCCCCCACACCCCCCTACTTAAGTATACCAACTCTGAGATCGCACTTCAGTGCAGAAAGGGGAAATGTTCCTATTCTGCACCGTATGGAGCCATTGCTTTTCACCTTCAAACTTTTTAAAGTTCGATCATATGGTGTTGACCATATAACATTTGAACTTTAAAACATTTGAATAATTAATAGGGATCCTCTTGGGAGATATGAGTCTCAGATATAGAGTAATGGGTGACACAAGCAGTTATTTTTTATGAATCCTTCTTTGTTTAATTTCTGCAAGTCTTTTTTTTTTTTTATCATTATTTTACACTGCCGAATATATCAACATTTTTTTACACACTTTACCTGTCAATCATCATCCCTCTCTCAGACATTCAGCCCATTTTTCCCCATCACTGGGGCTTGGGTTGACTGGGAGGAGCCATAATTAAGACAGCCATTGGGGAGCTTCTAGCAGTTTTCATGTTATGACCTAGTTACCCCCTCTCCCCTACACACACACACACACACACACACACACACACACACACACACACACACACACACACACAATCAAATAGCAGGGAGGAGATATGACTAATTGTGGAGTCTTCCCTTTGTTTCCACAAGGAGCATTTTTCCAGGCAGCCTTACTTCTCCCCTAGAACATGACTAGTGGTTGCCCTGGTCTCTACCAAGGAAACTGAACTACCCTGTGCGCCCTTCTTCAGCCCCCAGGAGTGGTGAGTGGGCCACTACCCTTCAGTTTAGGCCACTCTACCTGACTTATTTAGTGCTAGGGATGCCAATCAAATCCCACTTACATATGTCAGAATCAAGGCTCCATCCATCCCATTGTGCCAGACACAATGTAGCAATATGGAGTTGGGGGTACACTGGTGGTCTCTGATGTTCTACACTGGAGAGCTCCACTGACCCATTCTTAATATAACAAATTCATGCTCTGCTTATAGGAATTACTAATAGTATTCAAAGTACACATAATGGAGACATATGCTGCCCCTAAAACAGTTTGCTTATGACGTCTAGCTTTGAATAGGTAGATTGAAGCATTCTATAGGGATATTGTTGGCAGGGCATTTTTGGCAGGATTTCTGTTCATGCTAACCAAGAAATATAATACCTAGAGTACTGGGAATAACACTGTTAAGCCGCAGTGGTGCAGCGGTAGCATTATCGCCTGACAGTAAGAGGTATTCCCATTTGATTCTCGGCTGGAGCACCTTCTATGTGGAGTCTGCATGTCCTCCCCATGTTAGAAAGACATGTGTTAATGGGCATGCCTTCGTTGAAGGTTGGACGTCAGGCTGGCAGCTCAACACCGTAACAATCTGCTGCCAATCATTAGCGGACCGGAGTTCCGCTGTGGCGACCCCTAACTGGGAAAAGCCGAAAGAAGAACAACATTGGGAATAACACTCAATCATGATAGTTCAAAGGACAAAACCACCACCATAACAGGTACATGCATGCAAAATCTGAAGGTAATGCTACTCAATGCTAGAAGTCTAAACCTCAAAATGCACACTTTCAAGGCACTCCTAAAAATGGAGAATATCGATATCTGTGCAGTAACTGAGACCTGGTTCAAAGCTCCAGAGAGCACCCCTGCAATACCAGGCTACAACTCTTACCACACTTTTCGGCCACCAAACCAGGATCAAAACACTAAAGGTGGAGGAGTGTCCATATTCACCAAGGATATTCACACCACCAGGCTAGTTGCCCAACACAATGCGTCTGAAATTCTCCAGGTGCAACTAACAGTAGGTAAGACTGCAATCCAAATTGTACCTTGCTACAGATCCCCCACCATGTCCCAAGATTCTCACTACACCTTTCTAAACATACTGGAAAATATTAAGATACAACCAAACACCCTAATACTTGGTGATTTCAACTACCCTGCCATTAACTAGGAAAACTACTCGTGTACCAACACCTTTGCCCAACGGTTCTTGGAATTCATAAATTCCAACTCCCTGGATCAACTGATCAATAGTCCCACCAGGGGCTCCAATATCCTATACCTGGTAATTACCAACATGGGAAATTGATGCTCCACACTTATGGTCACCCCCTCGTTGGTCAGGTCAGACCATAAGCTAATCACCCTAAACATCCACATCCCACCCCCACTCTCCAGTAAGGAAACCTCCATAAAAAACTTCTCCAAAGCCAACTTCATGCTACTCAAGTCAGAAGTGACAAACATTATGACACCCATGCAGACAGGAATTGAAAGTTCGACTGCTGAGTCCTACACTAAGGCACTGTACGAGCACATCCACTCATACATAAATCGTGCCATCCCATATAGAACCAAAATGTTCTCCTCCAAAAAAAGGAAGTCAATCTGGTGGTCCCCTGCCATAAACAAACTTTACAACAAAAGGAAGAAACTGTTGCAGAAAAGAGGAAAATCCCAGGATGCAAAAAATTTCCTTACCAGCCTCAGTAAGAAACTGAGATCATTCGTAAAATCCTCCAAAGCTAGTTACAAAAATAAAATTGTCAAAGATTCCAAACACAACCACAAGTCATTTTATAGTTATGTCAAGAATGTATAGGGCAATGCTCAGATCTGCTTTGAGCTACAACAGAATGGCATTAAATATACTGTTCCCAAGGATATTGCCCATATCCTGGCAGATTGATTTAGTGCCAACTTCACCCCCCTCTCACCCCTAAATGGCCCATCTCAATACCGGAAGATTGCCAAATTCTGGTAATAACGGCCACACAGGTAAAAAAACGCACTCTCCAAAGTCTAAGAATACAGCATCCATGGGACCAGATGACATCCTGGGTTGTGTATTACATGGACTACAAAATTAACTGACACCTCACTTAAGTATCATGTTTAATCATACCCTCACCTCAGGCTTCGTGTCCACTGAGTGGAGCACAGCTAGAGTTATCCCACTCCACAAGGGGGGGATCCACCTTGGATCCCGGGAACTACCACCCCATCAGTCTGACGAGCCTGATCTGCAAGGCCATGGAACGTATTATCATGGAACTTATAAACAAAGATATTGGCAACCTTCAAACACTGGACCCCACCCAGGTTTGAGTTTGTGAGGGGCCGATCCTGTCTCCTGAACCTGACTGACTTCTTCGAATCAGTCTCCAGAGCCATGGATGAGGGTAAGGCAGTTCACACAGCCTATAAGGACCTCACCAAGGCCTTTGACGACATCCCCCACTCAGGAATCATAGACAAACTTACTAAGCTGGGCATTAATCCCTACATCACTTGATGGGTTGCCAACTGGCTTACTGACAGAACCCACACTGTGAAAGTAGCTGACTCCAAATCCAGCTCCAGGCAAGTGACAAGTGGAGTACCTCAGGGTTCAGTCCTGGGACCACTCTTGTTTGGCATCTACTTCTCTGAAGCACAGGCCAACACTAAGGGACTCTGGCTAACAAAGTTCACAGATGACTGCAAACTGGGAGCCATTATTGAATCCCCAAATTATGTGGATACTCTACAAAAGGGCCTTACAGAAACAGATGCTTGGTTCCAGAGCCATGGGCTCAAGCTCAATGCCAATAAATGTGTAGTTATCTCCTTTAGGAAAAAGCATGTACCCGTGAATTACCACATAGGTGGCAGTACACTAAACACCAAAAGTGTGATAAGAGACTTAGGGACACAGCTGGACAGTGGTCTCACCTTTAATAACCACATTGCCACAACAGTCTGGAAATCCTTCTATGTGGCACACCTCATCACTAAGAGCTTTTCATCCAGAAAAAAGGAGGTCATTGTCCCACTGTACTCATCCCTCATTAGACCCATTATAGAATACAATGCCCCATTTGGTATGCACCTCTCAAGACATCTGCAACAACTGGAAAGGCCACAGAAATACCTCTCTAAAAGAATCACAGGCCTAAAGCAGATGCCCTATGCTGACCACCTTACCAGCTATACTCTGTTACATATCGTCTACTCAGAGGCGATCTCTGCTTAACATACAAGGCCATGTCAAACCCAGAGCTGTAGGACATGCTACACTTAAAAAATCCGAATCCCTCAGAGCCACATGATCCAGGGATCTAAACCTTGTTACCACAATAAACAACACATGCTGGAGGGATAGGTTCCTGACCCAGAGACTCCCCAGACTCTGGAATAGACTGCCCATACATGTCAAGCAGAGCACCTCCTTGGCCCTCTTCAAAAGAAACCTTGACGGTTGGATGGGAGAAAGGAAATTCACCCCGGGGATCATGTCAGTCACCCTGCCTGACAGGGGCCCACGGAAGTAAATAGTGTGGGAAGAAATAGCCAGGGAATTGTTATGGCTTGGCTTGTATAGGCCTTAGGGCTGATAGCCTAGTACCAACCTATGAACCTATAAGAACTTGTGGGTGCATGCATTTTAATTGCCACTATGCGGGTACTATATGTGAAAATTTATTATTAATTTGCTATACAGAACCTTGTGAATGAAGTAATGGTGTTGTATTATTTCTCTTTTTATGCTAATTAACTGGGAAACTTTTTACATGTGGTGTTGTCATAGCAAAGTTTCAGATATGGCATACAAGATTTACCTTTTATCTAAGTAAGCAATACTTTGCACTCTCTAGCAAGTATTTATATGCAGATAAGTAATTCCAGAACTGTAATGCAAAAACTTAACTCAGATAACATTGTTAACATTTCAGTCTGTGTGAAACTGGGAAATTCTTTCCTTTGTGTTTGTTTTTGTTTCTGTTTCATAACAAACCAGATAACTTGCCATGAGGCATTCAAACAAATTTGCCTTGTTCTAATTTACACTGGACTCTATGCAAATGATGTGAATGTACTGATAGTTTTCTAGGTCACAGATACTCATAAAAGTAGTTGAAACAAGCCTCATTGTGTTGACTTTGATCTTTTGCTGAGAGGATGCTATTCTTAAGAAGAAGCAGGAGATGTAAGACTTTATAAGTAACAGACAGGGTGTATTCAAGGTAGGAAATAAGGGCATATGAACAACACAGACACATACACATACATACACAATGCGTGCACACACACACACACACACACACACACACACACACACACACACAAAACACAATCACACACACTTAGCTTCTCTAGGGATGCTTATGTACTGAAAAACATATTTTAC